>NC_037681.1:29774107-30008048 GCF_003255815.1 Theropithecus gelada | reverse complement strand
TTTTTTTTTTTTGAGACGGAGTCTTGCTCTGTCGCCCAGGCTGGAGTACAGTGGCCGGACCTCAGCTCACTGCAAGCTCCGCCTCCCGGGCTCACGCCATTCTCCTGCCTCAGCCTCCCGAGTAGCTGGGACTACAGGCGCCCGCCACCTCGCCCAGCTAGTTTTTTGTATTTTTTAGTAGAGACGGGGTTTCACCCTGTTAGCCAGGATGGTCTCGATCTCCTGACCTTGTGATCCGCCCGTCTCGGCCTCCCAAAGAGCTGGGATTACAGGCTTGAGCCACCGCGCCCGGCCGCAAGTCTAGTTTTCAAATAAAGGAGGAAGAAAAGTGAGTCTCAGGAAGGTGCTGTCAGTTGTCAGGTTCACTCAGTGATGAACATAGGCCTTGTGGGTATTTTTCTTTTGAAGAATGACTTTTTTTTTTCAGTTTGTTTGACAGCTTACAATATAATTTGTTGCTTAACTTAACCCCCCCACCATTAGATTGAGTTGGTCAAGACTAGCAAATAGTTTCATAGTTGAAAAGCATGGTTTATTATTTATTTTTTATGTTTATTGTCCTACAAATGTTACTATACTGCAGTACTAAATATTGATTAGGCATATGACAACATTTTTCTGAAAGGCAAAAAATACATAATAAATTGAAGCATGGCTTTTAGAGTACTCTATGGGTCACCAAAAATGATTTCAATTGAACTGTTATGAATTGCATAATTTAGGAAACTTATGAGTCATAAGAGCTTAGTCATGATGATATCTTGTTGAAGTTGCAGCTGGGGTGTATAAGTCTCACTTTGATTTCAAAATTGTTTTCCCTTTGTGTTACTTTTAATAAAAGAGGATGTAGTGGGTGGGAGGAAAAAATACAGGTCACCATGAGGGATAAGAAAGTTTGTATCTGAAACATGTATTTTTGAAATTTACCTTGAGGTTATTGGCATGGGGATTCTCCATATTGCAGTGCTGATTTCATTATTGACAGCACCATTTTACTCAGTATTTTGACATCTGGCTTTCTCTTTTTTTTTTTTTTTTTTTTTTTGAGACGGAGTCTTGCTCTGTCACCCAGGCTGGAGTGCTGTGGCCGGATCTCAGCTCACTGCAAGCTCCGCCTCCCGGGTTCCCGCCATTCTCCTGCCTCAGCCTCCGGAGTAGCTGGGACTACAGGCGCCCGCCACCTCGCCCGGCTAGTTTTTTTTTGTATTTTTTAGTAGAGACGGGGTTTCACCGTGTTCACCAGGATGGTCTTGATCTCCTGACCTCGTGATCCGCCCATCTCGGCCTCCCAAAGTGCTGGGATTACAGGCTTGAGCCACCGCGCCCGGCCTGGCTTTCTCTTTTGATGTTAATTTTGCTTACTGGCTGTATTCCTTTGAAACCTAAATGCTTAACTGCCCTAACTGCTCCAAGGGAGATTTAATGTAACTCTGTTTTATACTAGTCTAAGAGAAAAACCGTATTTCAAGAGTAGAAGGGAGAGGAGTTAAGCAGAGAACTGTGATGGGAAACTGGAGAGATCCTTTTGACTTTCACAGGATTTCCTAGAACATTAAATGTAGATTTCCTCCAAGGCCAACTTTTGTGAGAATATAAATGTGTATAGCTGGAAGTGTAATGTGAAGAAAGTCTGAAAAAGATTGATAGGAAAGGAGGACAGGAATGGGCTTCATTGAGGTAACGGAAGTGAAATGAAGGGCTTTTCATATATGGGTTGAACATCCCTAATCTGAAATGCTCCAAAATTTGGAACTGTTTGAGTGCTGGCATGACACCACACATTACCCCGAATGAACGATTTTTTCACCATATTAATGGTATATTTTTTGCTGTGTAGTACTTATGTGTGAATAGGTATAAGAAAATGATTACTGGCCGGGCGCGGTGGCTCAAGCCTGTAATCCCAGCACTTTGGGAGGCCGAGATGGGTGGATCACGAGGTCAGGAGATCGAGACCATCCTGGCTAACACGGTGAAACCCCATCTCTACTAAAAAATACAAAAAACTAGCCGGGCAAGGTGGCAGGCGCCTGTAGTCCCAGCTACTCGGGAGGCTGAGGCAGGAGAATGGCATGAACCCAGGAGGCGGAGCTTGCAGTGAGCTGAGATCCGGCCACTGCGCTCCAGCCTGGGCGACAGAGCAAGACTCCGTCTCAAAAAAAAAAAAAAAAATAAATAAATAAAAATAAAATGATTACTTATTGGTAGCATGTAGAATTAGTCAGGAATGATGGTGATGCCAAACCACAGATTATATATGTGGGTGGCCGAGACAGTGACACCTTTGCTTTCGAATGCTTCATTGTACACAGACTTTTTTTCATGCAAAAAAAGTTACTTAAAAATATTGTTTAGGCCGTACGTGGTGGCTCATGCCTGTAATCCCAGCACTTTGGGAGGCCGAGCTGGGCGGATCATGAGGTTAGGAGATCGAGACCATCCTGGCTAACACTGTGAAACCCTGTCTCTACTACAAATACAAAAAATTAGCCGGGCATGTTGGCAGGCACCTGTAGTCCCAGCTGCTCGGGAGGCTGAGGCAGGAGAATGGCGTGAACCCGGGAGGCGGAACTTGCAGTGAGTGGAGATCGCGCCACTGCACTCCAGCCTGGGTGACAGAGCGAGACTCTGTCTCAAAAAAAGTAAATAAATAAATGAAACATAAATGAATTTTATATTTAGACTTGGGTCCCATCCCCAAGATACCTCATTATATATATGCAAATATTTTAAAATTTTAAAAATTCTGAAGAATGAAACATTTCTGGTCTCAAGCATTTTGGATAAGGGATGCTCAATCTGTATCTCTTTATTTGCTCCTAAAATCAGCCAAGGAAATGGGCATCTCTCTGTTCCCCCCATTTCCTTTGTTGTTGTTGTTGTTGTTGTTGTTGTTACATCAGTTGTACTGGTTTCACTTCATTTGACAGTGTTCTGCTAATGACTGGATGTGTATCTCTGACCTGGACTCACTCTCTGGAGCTCATATTCAGCTGCTCATTTGGCACTTCAAATATAACATGTCCAAAATTAGTTACCTTTTTTTTTTTTTGAGAAGGAGTCGCATTCTGTCACCCAGGCTGGAGTGCAGTGGCACAATCTCGGCTCACTGCAACCTCCACTTCCTAGGTTCAAGTGATTCTCGTGCCTCCCCAAGTAGATGGGATTACAGGCACCGGCCACCACACCTAAGTTTTTTTTTTTTTTTTTTTTTTTGTTGAGAAGGAGTCTTGCTCTGTCGCCCAGGCTGGAGTGCAGTAGTGCGATCTCGGCTCACTGCAAACTCTGCCGCCTGGGTTCACGCCATTCTGCCGCCTCAGCCTCCCAAGTAGCTAGGACTACAGGCACCTGCCACCACGCCCGGCTAATTTTTTTTTTGTATTTTTAGTAGAGACGTTGTTTCACCGTGTTAGCCAGGATGGTCTTGATCTCCTGACTTCGTGATCCGCCCACGTCGGCCCCTCAAAGTGCTGGGATTACAAATGTGAGCCACTGTACCCGGCCTTTTTTGTATTTTTAGTAGAGACAGGGTTTCACCATGTTGGACAGGCTGGTGTTGAACTCCTGACCTCTGGTGATCCATCTGCCTCAGCCTCCCAACGTGCTGGGATTACAGACGTGAACCACTGCCCTTGCCAGTTACCTATTCTTTTGATTACAAGATTGAGTAGCTGGACACAGTGGCATGTGCCTGTAATCCCAGCACGTTGGGAGGTTGAGGCCGACCGATGACTTGAGACCAGGAGTTTAAGACCAACTTGACCAACGTGGTGAAACCTGTCTCTACTAAAAATACAAAAATTAGCCAGGCGTGGTGGCATGTACCCGTAAGCCCAGCTACTGGGGAGGCTGAGGCAGGAGAATCGCTTGAACCCAGGAGGCGGAGGTTGCAGCGTGCCGAGGTTGAGCCACTGCAATCCTGCCTGGGTGGCAGAGCGAGACTCCATCTCAAAAAAAAAAAAAAAAAAAAAAAAAAGAATGAGTATCGGATACAGGTTTAGACTGGGACTAGGCAGGGCTGCTGGTAATTGTGGAAGTTGTCTCATTGCCTAACCTGAAACTTGCATCCTGGTTACTTGTCTTGCTGGAGAGCCTTGGCTCAGGTTAAGTCCTGGGTCTGTTGAGGAGCTCATATTCCATCCTCCTTTACTGGTATAAATCCGTAAAATTGTTTAGTTCCCAGGCTCTGGGGTCCCTGGCCTAGCAGAGAGCACTGCTCCCTTTTTCTCATTCCTTAGTCCCAACAACCCGCACCTGACACTTATTACACGTGGCCTGCTTCCCTGTCCTGTGTGTTTGGGGAGTGCTGAAGAGGAAGGCTTCTGTATCTTTAGCACAAACGCAGGAAACACCTCACAGCAGTACTGGGTTTATGTTTTCCATTTCTGATATCAGAAGTAGGAGCATGACACTGATTAGTGTCTTTTTGGGGGAACTTTTTGTACTTCATGCAGCAGAGCAGTGAAGAGTGAGCTGAGTACCTTGGGGTTCTGCAGTACACTTGCAAGTAGTATTTTAGGAAAATGCAATTTGCTGCAAAAATAAAAGAAATTGATATAAAAAATCCACAAGCTGGGCACAGTGGCTCACAACTGTAATCTCAGCATTTTGGAAAGCTAAGGGGGAAGGATCACTTGAGCCCGGGTGTTTGAGACCAGCCTGGGCAACATGGCAAGACCTTGTCTCTACAAAAAAATAGATACAAAAATTATCCAGGTGTGGTGGCATGTGCCTGTGGTCCCAGCCACCCAGAGGATTGCTCATGCCCAGGAGGTTGAGTCTGCAGTGAGTGGTGATTGTGCCCTGCACTCTAGCTTGGGTAACAGAGTGAGACCCTGTCTCAAAAACAAAACAAAACAAAACCCCACACGTTTCCAGAACCTTCTCATATAGCACTTTATTTACATTGTTCTTAAATACATTTGGGACAGTTATATACATACTGCTATACATATGTGTATATGTGTTGATATACACACAAAATTATATACATAATTTGTTTGTTTTTGAGATGGAGTTTCACTGTTGCCCAGGCTGGAGTGCAGTGGCACGATATCAGCTCACTCACTGCAACCTTTGCCGCCCAGGTTCAAGCGAGTCTCCTGCCTCAACCTCCTGAGTAGCTGGGATTACAGGTGCCTGCCACCACACCTGGCTAATTTTTGTATTTTTAGTAGAGACTGGGTTTTACCATGTTGGCCAGGCCGGTCTTGAACTCTCAACCTTGTGATCCACCTGTCTTGGCTTCCCAAAGTGCTGGGATTTCAGGTGTGAGCCATTGTGCCCTGCCATATACATAATTTTTTAAAGTTTTACGATTAGTTTGAGCTTAAAAATGTCAGCTCTGGGCTTAATGAAGAAAATATGGGTATACTTTATGTCAGTGCATTAAAGTCAGTGGCCACAAAAGCTTATCCCAGAGATAAAACAATTCAGACAGAAGTGGGGGAGTGGAAGGTTTATCAGATCTTCTGTAGGCAGCTCCACAGCTACAACCAGAAGGCTAGTTTGTTACAGGCCTGAAAGCCTGGTTTTCTCTTTATTCTTCTTTGAAAAACTTTAGAAGGAACAAAGTATTGGCTACTTTTTACCACTGATGCCAGTGTTAAGAATCTTGTGATAACTCTCCCTGCTGAAAATCACTATGTGGCTCATCAGTAACACGACTGCAGACGTGATGACTTAATACAAAGGAAGTCCTATGTAAATGAGCAATGAAATTGCAACTATATATAAGGAACAAAATAGAATATGAAACTCCAGAATCTTTTTTTTTTCATTTCTGTTTCTCCCAAGGCTCTGTCATTCAAAACTCCCGAATCTTTCAGCATTCAATTGCCTCCTGATATCAGCCCCTCTGTTACTTGTTGTTTTTTTTTTTTTTAAATCACAGTGAGCCACAACCTAGGAGTCTTTTAGTGGTTTCTACTTGGTTTGCTTTGCAGCCTACCAGCAGATTTCCTACATTCCAGTCTTCTTCCCCTCTAGCGCATTTTCCGCACTGCAGTCATTATGAAATTTCTTTCTTTTTCTTTGGGATGGAGTCTCACTGTGTCACCCAGGTTGGAGTGCAGTGGCGTGATCTTGGCTCACTGCAAACTTTACCTCCTGGGTTCAAGTGATTTCTCATGCCTCAGCCTCCCAAGTAGCTGGGATTCTAGGCACCTGCTACCATGCCCACTAATTTTGTATTTTTAGCAGAGACAGGATTTTGCCACGTTGGCCAGGCTGGTCTCTAACTCCTAACCTCAAGTGATCGCCCGCCTCGGCTTTCTCTTTCTCCCTCTTTTTTTTTTTTTTTGGATTTTGAGACAGAATCTGGCCCTGTTGCCTAGGCTGGAGTGCAGTAGCATAATATCAGCTCACTGCAGCCTCTGCCTCCTGAGCTCAAGCCATCCTCCCACCTCAACTTCCTGAGCAGCTGGGACTCCAGGTGTACACCACCATGCCTGGCTAATTTTTGTATTTTATTTTATTTTTGTTTTTGGTAGAGACGGGGCTTTGCTGTGTTGCCCAGGCTTGTCTTGAACTCATGGGCCCAAGCCATCTGCTCACCTTGGCCTCCCAAGGTGCTGGGATGACAGGCATGAGCCACCACAGCTGGCCCATAATGAAATTTTTAACTTACAGCTATTGCCATTATCCAAAACCCAGAATCCCTGATTTCCTTCCATAGCCCTCCGTGACCTGACCTGTGCCTGACTCTCCAGCCTCACACCTCATCGTATTCTCTCTCTATTGCTCTGCATTGCAGCCTCATTGAGTTGCTTTCACTTCTTTAAGTGTTGTGTTCTATTTTTTTGTGAACTTTACCGTATGTTATGCCCTTGACTTAAAGCCTTTCCTTTCTTTTCCTTCTCTGAGGTACTGCTTCATCCTTTTGGTCTTCAAAACCGTTTCCCTGGGAAAACATCTTTGACTCAGCAGGCAGGGATCATGCTCCTGCTGTGTCTGTGCATAACTTTCTGCGGCTACTTCTGTCTTGGTCTGTGATGTACTTTATAATAATTTTGGTCTTTCCTTCACTGTCACAATACCAGAAATCTATTTCTTTTTCTCTGTGTTGTATCCTTAGTGCTTGAAAGGTAGGAGCTTCTTAATAAATATTCGTTGAATAATCAAGTAAATGGAGTCTGGTGGAAAAGAGAAAAAATAAGTGTAGAATGTGTGTGCAAGAAAGGAGGGGAAGGGGGATGAAAAAGATAACAAAAGCGCATAACAAAACAACAAATAGCAAAAACTACAAAAAATAAAAAGCAGATGACAAAAAATAAAAAAGATAACAAAATGATGATTGCTGTGGCAACTTGTAGAAAGTAAGGAAGGTCCTCTCATTCTAGAGAGAAGTTGGCAGCCATTGTAGTTTTTTAAAGAGAGAATATGGGCTGGACTCGGTGGCTCACGCCTGTAATCCCAGCACTTTAGGAGGCTGAGGCGGGTGGGTCACGAGGTCAAGAGATCAAGACTGTCCTGGCCAACATGGTGAAACCCTGCGCCTACTAAAAATACAAAAATTAACTGGGCATGGTGGCGTGCACCTGTAGTCCCAGCTACTTGGGAGACTGATACAGGGGAATCGCTTGAACCCAGGAAGCAGAGGTTGCAGTAAGCTGAGATCACGCCACTGCATTCCAGCCTGACCACAGAGTGAGACTCCATCTCAAAAAAAAAAAAAAAAAGTATATGGCCAGACACTGAGCTGAGATAGACAAGCATGGCAGTGTCTGGTATTAACTGAAATAAACTCTACTGTAAGAAGCAGGTGGTTTATGCTTAAGTTTATTGAGAGAATTGGATATGGATAAGAGATAAACTCTTGGGAAATGGGGAGAAATATAAATTCTGTTGGAAAGGCTGTAAAAAATTGAGATTACTAATGGTTAGAATTTTGGAAGTAAAGTGCAGTAAAATATTGAGTACCCGAGAGAGGTTACTTGTTAGTGAAAACACAATAGCAGTAGTACGTAGCTACAGTTTGGCTCCAAAGGAAGAACTGTTTTTACTGTAGTTTGTAATGGCTTCAGAATCTCCAATTTGGGATACCCAGTTATTAAAAGAGAATAAATTACAGTTGAAATGCATTAGTTAAGTATTTTAAAGTGCTTTAGCAAGCTACATTTAAAAACTGCTTATTATAGAAAATATACCCAAAATAACCAATGATGTTACTGTCTTATGCTTATTTTTTCTAGACCTATTTTTATACATAGTTAAGATTATACAATATGAGTATTTCTGAAATCTATGTTTAACATTATAACATATGTATTTTTCCATGTTCGTTCATTCATTCATTCATTCTTTCTTTCTTTCTTTTTTTTTTTTTTTTTGAGACAAGGTCTCATTCTGTCACCCAGGCTGGAGTGCAGTGGTGCAATCTTGGCTCACTGCAGCCTTGACCTCCTGGGCTCAAGCGATCCTCCTGCCTGAACCTTCTGAGTAGCTGAGACTACAAGCACATGCCACCACGCCTGGCTAATTTTATTTTTACTTTTTGAAGAAATGAGGGTCTCACCATATTGCCCAGGCTGGTCTTGAACTCTTTGGGTCAAGCAGTTCTCTCACCTTGGCCTCCCAAAGTGCTGGGATTACAGCCGCGAGCCACCGCCCTCAGCCCCATGTTCTTAAAAACCTTTTGTAAACGACATTTAAAATAGTTGCATATTTTTTCCCCATCTTTGGAAGTGTTACAACATCCAACTATTTCACAGTTACTAATTTACCTTCATTCTGGTTTTTGTCCTTGAAAATAAGGCAAGGCTGAATAATGAACATCTTTGTGGCTAAAGTTTTTTTTCTTTACTTTGAGTTGTTTCCTTCCTTTAGCTTAGTTCAGTGGTTTTCTTTTTTCTTTTTCTTTCTTTTTTGAGATGGAGTCTCGCCTTGTTCCCCAGGCTGGAGAGCAGTGGTGCTATCTCGGCTCACTGCAACCTCCACCTCCCAGGTTCAAGCAGTTCTCCTGCCTCAGCCTCCTGAGTAGCTGGGATTACAGGTGTCTGCTGCCACATGCTGCTAATTTTTGTATTTTTAGTAGAGACAAGATTTTGCCATGTTGTCCAGGCTGGTCTTGAACTCCTGACCTCAGGTGATCCACCCGCCTCGGCCTTGCAAGTGCTGGGATTACAAGTGTGAACCACCGCACCCAGCCAATTCAGTGGTTTTCATACTTGAGTGTGTCAGCATCACCTGGAAGCCTTGTTAAACACAGACTATTGGATCTCACTGGGCGAATTTCTGTTTGAGTAGGTCTGAGGGGAGACCTGAGCATTTGCATTTTTAACAAATTCCCAGGTGATGATGCTGCTGCTGGTTTGGGAACTGTGAGAACTACTGGGCTATATTATTGACAATGAAATTACAATGTTGAGGTTAAGTTCCTAAGTCAGTAGGAGTGATTATGATCTTGAATGAAACTGAGTTCATGTACCAACCTGTATCAGGGAAGTTGAAGAACTAAAGGACCATATTGCATTTCAGCACTGAGAATTCGTGCAGTTTGTGAACATGTGAGTGCTGATATGTGCAAGGTTTTTGCCGAGTATTGTGAGGCAAGGATGTTGTAATGAATAAAATATAGCCCTTTTTGGCCCCTTTTATTTTTTTTGAGATGGAGTCTTGCTCCATCGCCAGGCTGCAGTGAAGTAGCGTGATATCAGCTCACTGCAACTTCCGCCTCCCTGGTTCAAGTGATTCCCCTGCCTCAGCCTCCTGAGTAGCTGGGACTACAGGTGCACGCCACCATGCCCGACTAATTTTTTGTATTTTGGTAGAGACCGGTTTTCACCATGTTGGCCAGGATGGTCTCGATCTCGTGACCTTGTGATCCCCCTGCCTTGGCCTCCTAAAGTGCTGGGATTACAGGCTTGAGCCACCATGCCCAGCCTGGCCTTCCCCCGCCCCCCAGAGATGGAGTCTTGCTCTGTCACTCAGGCTAGAGTGCAGTGGCGCAATCTCAGCTCCCTACAACCTCTGCCTCGCAGGTTCAAGCGATTCTCCTGCCCCAGACTCTCGAGTAACTGGGATTACAGGTGTGCACCACCACACCCGGCTAATTTTGTATTTTTAGTAGAGACAGGGTTTCACCATGTTAGGCTGGTCTGGAACTCCTGGCCTCAGGTGATCCTTGGCATCCCAAAGTGCTGGGATTACAGGTGTGAGCCACCAGGCACGGCCTCATTTGAGGAAACTTTTGATATCAGAATCTTAGGTTTTTCATTAGCGATTGCCAGATTTCCATATTCCTCTGGAAGGTAAAGGCCTAATTGCTAACATTCTGGAAGCCAGTTAGGGTAGGAGGGTAGGGTATTGGGTAGAGGATAAAGAAGGGGTTTGGGAAATAAGGGGTGGGGTGTCTCTTGGCAGTTGTATGGTTAAATTGAGTTTTTGTTTTATTTATTGATATGTGTTTTTCAGGTACATGAGATATTTTGCTACCTATATACAATGTGTAATGATCAAATCAGGGTGATTGGGATACCCACCATTTGAAACATCTTTTCTGTGTTAGGAATATTACAAGTCTTCTAGCTATTTTGAAGTATACAATAAATTATTAACTATAATTTCTGTACTGTACTATCAAATATTAGAACTTATTAATCAAACTGTATTTTTGTAACCCTAACCACTTTCTCTTCATCTCCACCACTCCCACTTCCCTTCTTAGCCTCTGGTGACCGTCATTCTGCTGTGACCTCCACGAGATCCACTTTTTTAGCTTCCACACATGAGTGAGAGTCTTTCTTTTAAAACTGGTTTTGTGAGCATATTTAACATTAGTAGCAATAAACTTGTATTTTCAGCTGCTGTTTCTATATTTTGAGGACCTTCTAAGTCCACTGGAAGGATTTTGAATACCGTAGTGTCTGCAGTGATATTTGTTGAAAGAAAAGGAAAGCATCAGTGCAGATATTTTTAAACAGTTTTTAAAGAGAATCAAGTCACCCAATTTGTTTTCTAAAAATCCTTCTAATTTTGGAAGAGGCAGTGGAGTTTCTGTTGATAAAAAATGATGTATAGTTTGTACTTGACACTTCCTAATGGATTACATCAGGAAAGATTTATTGTCTGGCACTCTCATTTTAACAATATTACAATTGATTATTAGGTTTAGATGCTAATACCTTTTTTACCTTTATTTCAGAGAAGCTTGATTCTTTGCTCTCAGACTACGATATTCTCTCCTTATCTAATATCCAGCAGCATTCGGTAAGAAAAAGAGATCTACAGACTTCAACACATGTAGAAACACTACTAACTTTTTCAGCTTTGAAAAGGTAATTTGAATTATTCATGGAATAATGTTGGGGCACTGGGGGCTTGGTTTGGCAAAAACAAAAAAGTAAGGGTATCTACTGAAATCTTGGGAAATTATGTTTTAAAGATTTGTAATTAATATAATTACAGTCTGTTATATATACAGTGGTTTTGAAGTATAATGCTTATTCTAAAATTAATACTGGGGCTGGGTGCAGTGGCTCACGCTTGTAATCTGAACACTTTGGGGGGCCAAGACGTGTGGATTGCTCGAGCTCAGGAGTTTGAGACCAGCCTGGGCAACATGGCAAAACCCCGTCTCTACTAAAAGTACAAAAATTAGGCATGGTGGCATATGCCTGTAATCCCAGCTACTTGGGAGGCTGAGGCAGGAGAATCGCTTGAACTGGGGAGGTGGAGGCTGCAGTGCGCTGAGATGGTGCCACTGTACTCCAGACTGGGCAACAGAGTGAGACTCTATCTCAAAAATAAATA
The DNA here is from genome assembly GCF_003255815.1 of Theropithecus gelada. Lineage (NCBI taxonomy): Eukaryota > Metazoa > Chordata > Mammalia > Primates > Cercopithecidae > Theropithecus > Theropithecus gelada. Next base: position 29,996,297 of record NC_037681.1, on the reverse strand, counting down.
AATAAATAAATAAATAAAATAAAGTTCATACTGATGAGTATTTTTAAAAAAGTAAATAGGTGTTGCAGAGGTCTTAATGATGGTAATGATGTTTCACAAATTCTAACAGATAATTTTAATTAATTGAATGCTTATAAAACCTTTTGTTTTTGTTGCTACTTTAGAACCATCAGCCATGTGCTAAATATTATCTTTATGTATGAAGAGATAAATATTTTGTTCAGGACTCCACTGCCTGGTGGCAAGCTGGGTCTAGAATTTCATGTTCTATTTATTTACTTTAGTTTCCAAGATTCTTTAACCTGCTTCATATTAATTTATTTTTAAAGACAGGGTCTTGCCTTGTTGCCCAGGCTGATCTTGAGCTCCTGAACTCAGGTGGTCTTTCCATCTTGGCCTCCCAAAGTGCTGGGATTACAGGTGTGAGCCAACATGCCTGGCCCAAATTTAATGTTCTTTCTACATTGAGTTCTTCTTACTTCTTAGCATAAATTGATTGGTATGTTCTGTTTCAGGAGTGATTTTAATATCATGTGTTGTTTTGCACATTGAAATGTTAGATAATTGCAGGCCTCTTTTTAAAGTCTTTAGGAAGCTTTATTCAGTATCAAAAAACAGACACATGGAGAATATAAATTGACTGAATTATTCTTTATTGGTGTTTTTTTTTTTGAGAGTCTTGCTTTGTTTTCCAGGCTGGAGTACAGTGGTGTGATTTTGGCTCACTGCAATGTCTGCCTCCTAGGTTCAAGTGATTCTTGTGCCTCAGCCTCTCAAGTAGCTGGGACTACAGGTGCACACCACCACGCCTGGGTAATTTTTGTATTTTTAGTAGAGACGGAGTTTTACCATGTTGGCCAGGCTGGTCTTGAACTCCTGACCTCAAGTGATCCACCATCTCAGCCTCCCAAAGTGCTGGGATTACAGACATGAGCCACTGCGCCTGGCCATCTTTATTCTTTATATAGGACAAGCCTTCTCAACTGTGTTAAAAAAATAATAGGAATATGTGCATCTGGTTTAAAAAACAAGCCATGGAGTATATACAAAGTTTTTACTTCTAACTCAGTTACACTTCTCAGACCTAGAGGGGTTTCCTGTGTAAACTTCCAGATTTTTTATTTAATTAATTTATTTATTTATTGAGACAGAGTTTTGCTCTTGTCACCTAGACTGGAGTGCAATGGCACGATCTCAGCTCACTGAAGCCTCCGCCTCCCGGGTTCAAGTGGTTCTCCTGCCTCAACCTCCCTAGTAGCTGGGATTACAGGCGCTCACCGCCACGCTCCGCTAATTTTTGTATTTTTAGTAGAGATGAGAGTTCACCATGTTGGCCAGGATGGTCTTGAACTCCTGATCTCAGGTGATCCACCTGCCTCGGGCTCCCAATGTGCTGGGATTACAGGTGTGAGCCGCTGTGCCCGGCCCAAAATATTTTAATGCATATTTTTTGCCTATAGGTCTGTGTGTGTGTGTGTGTGTGTGTATAGGTGATATAGATAGCATATTTTACCTCATTTTAAACAGCTGCATAAATATTCCTATTGCATAGAACTGTAACAACATACTGACTAATACACTACAGATGGATAGTGTTTAACCAAAGTGATTTTTTTAATATAACAAACAATGCTCTAGTGAGTATCTTTGTAAGTGTATACCTTGGTGAGGTGTTTTTATAGGATATATTCCTAGAAGGAGAATTATTGGGTCAAGGATATGTATACTATGTTTATTGATATTACTCTTTCCTCCCAAAGAGATTTGACCAATTTATTCTTCCAGCAGCAATATATGAGTTTACCTGTTTCTTGTTATCTTTGCCAATACTAGGTTTATCAGCCTTTAACTTTCACCCCTCTAAAGGGGATGGTATTTTATAGTTGTTTTGATTTTCATTTTGTGTGACATTGAGCATCTTTTTATATATTTGTAAGTAATTTATATTTCTGTAAACTGCCTTTTTATATCTTTTGACTATTTTTCTATTGAATTTGTCTTTCTAACTACTGAATTGTAGCAGTGCTTAGTATATTAAGGAGATTGGTCCATTGTCATATGGTTATTTTAGGCAAATTTTTAATGCAAATTGTTTTAATTTTTGCTAGCTATTGTAATTATCCTTAGGTTATTTTTTAATGACTTCTTTCTGTTAGATTTTATGTCAGAATATTACAGTATTGGTTATTAGCTTTCAACTTACACCAAATTTGAGCAGATTGGTAATAGCTACAGTTAATCAGGTGCTTATTTTCTGTAATTTACTGGCACTTTACATAAGTTATCTCTAAAAGTGGTTCCTTTTTTGAAGGAACAACAACAACAAAAAACAAAATTAAGGCTTAGAGAGCTTAGTAACTTGCTCAAAACTACTCAGCTAGTAAATGACAGATACAAGATTTGAACAAAGGTTGGACCCCAAAACTTGTGTTATTTCTGCTATACTGGTGGGGAGTTTGGTGAAGAAGTGGATATAATAGCAAGAGATGAGTAGGAGCAAAGGAAGAGTGAGGAAACTATAAAATGAAAATAATTTGAAGTTTAGCTTTTTGGGTTTCTTTTAAAGTTGAATTTGAGGGGCCTGTAGAATCCCTATTCTAGAGGCAAAAACTTCCATAGCCTTACATATTTCTCTTTCAAATTTGGTAGATGACATTGATTCCTTAAGAAAATATTAAATCGTAGCCACTTGTTATCTTTTCTCTGTGTAAGAAAGCAGGGAAGTATGTAATTTGTTTTACAAAGTTTCCATACGAAATATTTAATGGGAAATTTGTCTAATAGTGTATGGAATTTTATACCAGGTGTTTTAAAATAGGTTATTTCCTTTAATCCCCAAAACCATTCAGTTATTAGGTGATATTAGTTCCATTTGTAGATAAATACTTAGGATTCAAAGATTAAGGCCAAGGTCAGACAGTGAGTAAATGAAGGCAGGACTTAAGCCAAGTTTGTCAGACTCCAAGCCTTTCTTTTCTATCATATTGCGTTATTAAAGTTTAAAACAACAACAAAAACAAACAAAGATAGCTGAAATAATCAGTTTGTTTCAGGGCTGAGTTAACTCTGAAACCACTCAGTACTTGATTGTAAATGAGAAGATTCTGTTTTTCGATAGCAGTGGAAGGCAAAGTAATTTAAACCAAGATCATTGCATTAAATTTGGATGTAACTATTAGAGGTTCAAAAAAGTTGGAAATACTGGGAGGTTGTATGAAGAGTTGAAGTAACTTAAGAAAAAAAGACACTTATTTAAAATTTGCCTTACAGGTTTCATTTCCTTTTTGTTATAAATCAATACATTATTGATTTTAGATAAATTATTGATTTAGAAAATTATTGATTTAGATAAATCAAGAAATTATTGATTACAGGCTGGGCAAGATGGCTTATTCCTGTAATCCCAGCACTTTGGGAGTCCAAGGTGGATGGATCACGAGGTCAGGACCATCCTGGCTAACACGGTGAAATACAAATAATATAGCTAAAAATACAAATAATTAGCTGGGCGTGGCAGCAGGCACCTGTAGTCGGAGCTACTTGGAAGACTGAGGCAGGAGAATGGCGTGAACCTGAGAGGTAGAGCTTGCAGTGAGCCGAGATTGTGCCACTGCACTCCAGCCTGGGTGACAGAGCAAGACTCCGTCTCAAAAAAAAAAAAAAAAAACAAAACAAGAAATTATCTTATTTTTAAATAATGAAAAAGCTGCAGATACTGTTTTGATACTTTTTTTGATGTTGCCTGAATTTTTTTGGAAAAAGTTAAATGTTTCTCCTAAAAGTGAAACATCTCAGATTATTTGAGGAGGTCTAGAACTGATAAAGAAATGAAAGTGATATGCCTGACTAAATGGATCATTAAAAATGATTAGGAAAATAATGTTAATTCAAACTGGTTAGCTGGTCTTTAGTTACTGTAAATTCTTAAGTTGAAAGTCAGAAAGAGAAAATGTTAAAGAAATTTGTAAGAAAATGACTTCACATAATTTTGAGAGGATAAAGCAAAAGAAATTTTGACATATTCTGTTGGAAGTTTTGTAACTCAAAAGCTAATATTGGAAAATCAAAAAACATGAATTTTATCATTGCTTGGTCTTTATCTTTAGAGCAGATTCTTAATGTAGCAAATGAAAAATGCAATTCCATTGATTTCTTTCTGAAAAGAACATTAAGTAAGATTGCAACTCTTAGCTTTAAAACAAAATAATAAGACATTTATAATAAGTATGCTTTTGAAAGTTCTCAACATAACTGGAGGGAAAAATCATAACTGAGAATGTGTGGGAAGATATGTTTTAGGATAGCAGAAGAAGATGTTCCAAGGATTTATGAAATAATGTTCTATTGTTGTCTTTTCCCTTTGACCATTAAAAAACCACAAGCAAACTAAAATTACCTTGTTATGCTCAAAAAGTTAAAAATATTTGTTGCCATGGAGATAGTCCCAGTCTAGATTTCTTTCCGGTAGTTTAAAGACTTTTGCAATCCCATGGGGAAGTAATATATTTTCAGTACCACAGCTGACAAAATTTGTTTCTGTGGGTGAGATGAATAATATACCTTTTTTTTGTCTTTGGTGTTCATGGACACACTGAAAAGCTATAAATAATAATTGAGAAAGTCTTGCTCACCACTCCTAGTTCATGTAAGGACCTAAAGTCATAGAAAACAAAAAGAATGGTAAGCCAATTAAAGAAACTGGACTGAAACTCATAGAAAACAAAAAGAATAGTAAGCCCACTAAAGAACTGGAATGTATACCTCCCCTCCCCTCCCCTCCCTTCCCCTCCCCTCCCCTCTCCTCCTGGTGCTGATGGAGTTTATATTCTAACTTCTGTCTTGGATACCTCATATTTATTTTCCTAACGGTAATTGTGGATTACTGTTTTGCGGGATATGTGGTTTTGAGGAGGAAAAAAGTATGAGTACTTTTTTTGTTTTTTGCGACAGAGTCTTGCAGTGGCAGGATCTCCGCTCACTGCAAGCTCCGCCTCCTGGGTTCACGCCATTCTCCTGCCTCAGCCTCCCAAGTAGCTGGGATTGCAGGCAACCGCCACCACACCCGGCTAATTTGTTGTGTTTTTAGTAGAGATGGGGTTTCACCATGTTAGCCAGGATGGTCTCAATCTCCTGACCTCGTGATCCACCCAGCTTGGCCTCCCGAAGTGCTGGGATTACAGGCCTGAGCCACTGCGCGAGGCCGCATGAGTGCTTTTAAATATAGAAAGCAGCATTTATTAATTTTAAACAGCAATAAGAATTTTCTCATAGTCCACCCAGCTTGATAGTTAGAGACAGCATAATACAGGGTTTTGAAATAAACCAGGCTTATTTCCCAGTTTCACCATTTACTAGCTGTGTAACTTTGAGTAGGTTGATTAGCTTCCAAGCCTCAATTTGTACTTGTGTGAAGTGGAGGTAATAGATGCATAGTACCTAACACCAAGTAGGTGTTCAATAAATAGTGTATAATTGGATTAGTTTTTAATAATACTTTTTTTAGATAATCAGGATTCCAACTTAACTATTCAGTCGTGTGTATTTCTTTATTCTTCAGTGTTTTCCAGGAGACATGAATGTGTAAGTTCTTTGAATATGTTTTCCCTAGTGTGAGTTTATTTTGGTCTGCTGTTTTTATAGCTAAATAAATTAGTCTGTTTGTCTTTATAGGAGATATATTGCTCTAAGTACCTAATAAGACTTTAGTTGTAACTTGCATAGTGTCTTATTAATGTCAACGCTTCTGGCTTTTTAAGAAAGTTTAATTATATGAAAATGAGACTTATAATTTGTGTGCTTAGAGTAAAATATGAATGCATTTTTCTTTAGGCATTTTAAATTATACCTGACATCAAGTACTGAACGTTTTTCACAAAATTTCAAGGTCGTGGTGGTGGATGGTAAAAATGAAAGCGAGTACACTGTGAAATGGCAGGACTTCTTCACTGGACACGTGGTTGGTTAGTATGGAGCTTGTTGATTTGCCCCTGTGTCTGGTGTGTTAGGTCTCCAAATCTAACTTGATTGCATATTCTTTTCTGGTGCAGGGTAGTGGGGACGGGGTATCGTAGAAGTGCTATTCTTTGACTGTTTTCTTTGAGGTATTTAAGTTTAGAAGTGGAAATATTCTAATAGGAGGAAATGAGTATTATCTAAATGTCATACTAACTGACTGGTTTAATGATTAAAATTAAATTCCTCTTAAGTGATAGGAATTTAACCTTTCTTTTCATCAGTGACTGTAAGCTTTCTTTATATTTTAAACAGGGAAGCTTGGAGATAAAATACTTTGTGATCCTATTATGTATGTATTTGAGAAAAATCTGTCAAACAAGCAATTGCGGTTTACTTTTTGACCTTTTTCTGCAATGAAAAAACAAATGGCATTGAAATCCACAAATAGTACAGTTCCTAGGCCTGTACATTCCAAATCATGCTTTCTGTCTCTCCTAGTTCTTCCTTTACCTAAAAGTAGATAAAATTATTCCAGAAGAAAATCTTAGTAGTTTTGTTTTTTTTGGGAAAGGGATAGGTTTCAAGTGACTAAACTTAAGGCTACCCCTTAGGAGGTGAGATTATCTAGCTTCTTTCTCGGGCCTTTGTTTCTTGTTTTGCAGAGCTGTCACAGTACTAGGCAAATTCCACCCTGAAGGATTTAATTTTTATTGAGAGTAATGCGTAGTTTCTTATTTGATGTAAGTATCTTTAAATAATAATTTTTTTTTTCTCTCTTAAGGTGAACCTGACTCTAGGGTTCTAGCCCACATAAGAGATGATGATGTTATAATCAGAATCAACACAGATGGGGCTGAATATAACATAGAGGTAAATTTATATGTGAATTTTTTTTCAGTAGCTTATATCTCTGATTTTCAAAAAGCTGCTTAGTTCTGCAATAAAATAAGTAATTATACTTACTTCTTTTCTCTTTTTATTTGAAGTTTTTTACCAGGAAAGTAGATTTTTAAAAAAGGATAATCTCTAAGAAGCTGTCTTATGATATACCCTGTATTTCTAAGTACCATAATTGGGATGGATAATAGGAAGAGAAAACTTTCCCTCCTGACTCATTTTTTAATTCTTTCTCAAATAATCAGTAAGTGTAAACATCCTCAGAAATGAAAGTGAAGTATTATTTTTCAATTTCTCTGTTTTTCTGCTGGACACACTGGAAATGCTAGATCAACCAAAGGTGATAGTTCATAGTCTGAGAAGTTAAAGAGGAAGCTAGGAAAGTCAGGCTGTGGTCGCTCTTCCACTGAAAGAGTAGCAGTAGAAATCAAGACCACGGTGGCTACATTGGTTAAGACACATATCTGTCTGTCAGATACTAGTCTACAAAACAAAACGTTTACTACATAATTGTGAATTGAAGTTGATTCTGTGTTTCTTGAAAAATGAGAAAACTCTGGGTGGTGGTGGTGATGTCACTAAAATGGATCACCTGTGGGAAAACTGAGTAAGATAGGTCAAAATGAAATGTTCAGGTGTATTTGAGTGCTCGATAGGGGTAAAACAGTCTGCTGGAGGTATAAATACTATATATTTTAATTATATCCAAATTACGCAACTGTTAGTCTTTTGACTATCCATTATTGTGAAAAAGAAACCTATGGACTTGCAGTATGTTATAGTTTGTTAATGTTTGAACTATTTAATGTCAATGTTTTGAGGAGTCTAGCCTACCAGAAAGAGTCAGAAGTTTAGTGGAAAGTAAAGGAACTAATATTATAAATGCATTCATTCTAGAATAGGCAAAGCATCCCTGGAATGTCTTAAATTTGCTTGTTCTTTCAAATCAATTTATTTTTTAAGAATACCTTTATTTTAAAATATATGCTCATTGCAAAATTTGGAAACTAGATTATCTGTACTTGGACAGATAACTACTATTGACATTTTGACAGACATCCTTCCAAATTTTTTTTCTGTGTGTATATACACAAATAAGTATACCCACTATTTTTTCCTGCATAAGTAGGACTATACAATATGTACAGTTTGTCTTTACATATTTTTCGTTTAACGATATGATTATGAACCTTTTCATGTTAATACAGATCTAAATTAGGGTGGTTTTGTTTGTTTGTTTGTTTGTTTGCGACGGAGTTTCCCTCTTGTTGGCTGGAGTGCAATGGTGCGATCTCAGCTCAGCGCAACCTCCACCTCCCGGGTTCAAGCGATTGTCCTGCCTCAGCCTCCCGAGTAGCTGGTATTATGGGCATGCTCCACCATACCTGGCTTATTTTGTATTTTTAGTAGAGATGGGGTTTCTCCTTGTTGGTCAGGCTGGTCTTGAACTACCGACCTCAGGTGATTTGCCTGTCTTGGCCTCACGAAGTGCTGGGATTGCAGGTGTGATCCACCACTCCCGGCCTAAATTAGGGTCCTTTTTTTTTTTTTTTTTTTTTTTTTTGCCTGTCACTAGGTTGTAGTGCAGTGGCACGATCTTGGGTCACTGCAACCTCTGCTCCCTGGTTCAAGCAATTCTCCTGCCTCAGCCTCCCTATTAGCTGGGATTACAGACACACACCACCACGCACAGCTAAGTTTTGTATTTTTGGTAGAGATGGGGTTTCACCATGTTGGCCAGGATGGTGTCGATCTCCTGACCTTGTGATCGCCTGCCTCGGCCTCCAAAAGTGCTGGGATTACAGGTGTGAGCCACTGTACCCGGCCAATTAGGGTTTTTAATAAAGGCTGCCTGTTGCTCCACTGATACACTGTAACATTTATTTAACCAATCCCACTTCATGCTCAACTGTTTTGGGTATTTTTGTTTTGTTTTTTTGAGATGGAGTCTTGCTCTGTCACCCAGGCTGGAGTGAAGTGGTGTGATCTTGGCACACTACAACCCCTGCCTGCCTGGTTCAGGCGATTCTCCTGCCTCAGCCTCCCAAGTAGCTGGGACTGCAGGTGTGTGCTAATTTTTTTGTTTTTTTGTTTTTGAGATGGAGTATAACTCTGTCACTTAGACTGGAATGCACTGGCATGGTCTCCACTCACTGCAACCTCTGTCTCCCGAGTTCAAGTGATTCTCCCGCTTTAGTCCCTCGAGTATCTGAGACTACAGGCACGTGCTACCAAATCTGGCTAATTTTTGTATTTTTAGTAGAGACAGGGTTTCACCATGTTGGCCAGGATGGTCTCGATCTCCTGACCTTATGATCTGCCAGCCTCAGCCTCCAAAAGTGCTGGGATTACATGCGTGGGCCACCGTGCCTGGCCTCAACTGTTTTGTTTCTAATTTTTGAAATAAAAGGTATTGTAGTGAATAGCCTTGGGCACACCTTTTGGTGCATGTATTTAGTTGGAATAGTCTGGATGATAGGGAGTAGTCTGGGAAGTTAAATGAAGAAACTGTAGGAAGCTCTGTCTAGGCTGTGCCAGGGCTTCAGATAAACTCTCATAGCTGAGCAGCTTAACACAAGCAAGGTTTTTTCTTACTCTCCTGTGGCTTGATGTGGGTTAGGTGGTTCTCCTCTACTTTGTGGCTTTGACTTTTGGACACATGTCCTCTGTAGTTCTCACAGAAGGGAAACAGAGCTAGAAAATTAAACAGGATATTAAGGGCCAGGCTTGCAAATGACCTTCCATTCAATACATTCTAGAACACTTTATCTCTGACCTGCTATAAAGGAAGATCGTCGTAATTTGAGCTCAGAAAGAAAGCAGTGTGGTAAACGCACAGCATTGTTTTTGCTGCAGTGCATATGTTTGCTTATTTCCGTAGAATAATTTATTCTTTTTTTTTTTTTTTTTTGAGGCTGAATCTCGCTCTGTTGCCAGGCTGGAGTACAGTGGCGCGATTTCGGCTCACTGCAGTCTTTGCCTCCTGGGTTCAAGCCATTCTCCTGCCTCAGCCTCCCAAGTAGCTGGGATTACAGGCGCGTGCCACCATACCCAGCTAATTTTTGTATTTTTGGTAGAGACGGGTTTCACAATGTTGGCCAGAATGGTCTCCATCTCCTGACCTCATGATCTGCCAGCCTCAGCCTCTGAAAATGCTGGGATTAAAGGCGTGAGCTACTGTGCCTGGCCAGCTTATTCTTAAGCTAAAATGTGTGTCTTTAGGATCCAAGTTAAATTTGCTCAGATTACAATTTTTTTTTTTTTTTTTTGAGATGGCATATCGCCCTGTCACCCAGACTGGAGTGCAATGGCGCCATCTCAGCTCTCTGCATCCTCCACATCCCAGGTTAAAGCGATTCTCCTGCCTCAGTCCCTTGAGTAGCTGGGAATACAGGCGTGTGCCACCATGCCCGGTTAATTTTTGTATTTTTAGTAGAGATGGGGTTTCACTGTGTTGGCTAGGCTGGTCTTGAACTCCTGACCTCGTGATCCGCCCAGCTCGGCCTCCCAAAGTGCTGGGATTACAGGCATGAGCCACCACGCCCAGCCAGATTACTCATTTTTTTCAAATACTTCCTTTTGGAAAAATAGGAATTCTGTTTCCACCCCATCTTTGTTTCACTAAGAATGAAAATGAGTATAACTAATATTTCATTATAAGATATTTACTTAGCCAGGCACAGTGGTTCACACCTGTAAAAAGCACTTTGGGAGGCTGAGGCGGGTGGACTGCTTGAGTCCAGGGATTTGAGACCAGCCCAGGCAATATAGGGAGACCTTGTCTCTACTCCCCCACAAAAGAAAAAAAGAAATTAGCTGGGCGTGGTGGTACATGCCTGTGGTCTCAGCTACTCAGAATGCTGAGGCGGTAGGATCAGTTGAATTCTGGAGGCACAAACTGAGATTGTACTGCTGCACTCCAGCCTGGGTGACAGAGCGAGACCCTATCTCACACATACACACACACAAAGATGTTTACTTACAAGTATACTCATCAGATACCTTGAAGGATTTTTGCATGAAATTAATTTTTATTGAAAAATGATTTGTTATTTACAGTGGTGATTTTCATACTCTTTATAATTCTTTTTGATACTTTTATAGTTCATAAGTGTGGTGATTGGCTGTTCACACACATGTATGGGATGTGCCACCCTAGAACCTTGTTACAGTGTTAGCACGTTACAAGTCTGACATGAAAAAAAATAATTCTTTTTTTTTTTTTTTTTGAGACGGAGTCTCGCTCTGTTGCCTAGGCCGGAGTGCAGTGGTCGGATCTCAGCTCACTGCAAGCTCCGCGTCCCGGGTTTACGCCATTCTCCTGCCTCAGCCTCCCGAGTAGCTGGGACTACAGGCGCCTGCCACCTCGCCCGGCTAGTTTTTTTGCATTTTTTAGTAGAGACGGGGTTTCACCGGGTTTGCCAGGATGTTCTCGATCTCCTGACCTCGTGATCCGCCCGTCTCGCCCTCCCAAAGTGCTGGGATTACAGGCTTGAGCCACCGTGCCCGGCCGAAAAAAAATAATTCTTTACACTTACCTTGATGTAAAAACATTGTTCATCTGCACTAAGATCTTAGGAATATAAGTGAGCAGGAAAAAATATATATCTTATTTTTAACACGTCATCATTAAATATTTTAATTATGACAGAGTCTTACTCGGTCATTCAGGCTGAAGTGCAGTGGTGCCATCATAGCTCACTGCAGCCTTGACCTCCTGGGCTCAGACAATCCCTCTCTTCTGCCTCCTGAGTAGCTGGGACTACAGGTGCATGCCACCATGCCCAACTAATTTGTTAAATTTTTGTAGAGTGCATCACATTTTTGATGCGGTCTCACTGTGTTGGCCAGGCTGGTCTCAAATGCCTGGCTGTAAGCAATCCTTCCGCTTGGCCTCCCAAAGTGCTGGGATGACAGGTGTGAGTCACTGTGCACAGCCATTAAATATTTTAAACTGTTACTGACTTTACCATAGCTTACTATTTATATAAATAATCCTGGGTTAAACTTGCATGGTGAGATAATATTTCCCCCAACTTTTATTTATTTATTTGAGATGGAGTCTTGCTCTGTCGCCCAGGCTGGAGTGCAGTGGCACAATCTCGGCTCACTGCAATCTCCGCCTCCCAGGTTCAAGCATTTCTCCTGCCTCAGCCTCCCAAGTAGCTGGGATTACAGGCACACGCCACTGTGCCCAGCTAGTTTTTGTATTTTTGGTAGAGACAGGGTTTTGCCATGTTGGCCAGTCTGGTCTTGAACTCCTAGTCTCAGGTGATCCACCCGCCTCGGCCTCCCAAGGTGCTGGGCTTACAGGCGTGACCCGCTGCGTCTGGCCTAATTTTTGTATTTTTAGTAGAGACGGGGTTTCACCATGCTGGCCAGGCTGGTCTTGAACTTCTGACCTGTGATCTGCCCACCTCGGCCTCCCAAAGTGCTGGGATGACAGGCATGGGCCACCATGCTTGGCCTCCCCCAACTTTTAGTTTTGAAAATGTTCAGCTTGTGCGGTGGCTCATGCCTGTCATCCCAGCACTTTGGGAAGCTGAGGTGGGTGGATCACCTCAGGCCAGGAGTTCGAGACCAGTCTGGCCAACATGGTGAAACCTCATCTCTACCAAAAATACAAAAATTAGCCAGGCTTGGTGGCTTGCACCTGTAATCCCAACTGCTCGGGAGGCCTAGGCGGGAGAATCGCTTGAACCTGGGAGACAGAGGTTGCAGTGAGCTGAGATCGCTCCACTGTACTCCAGTGTGGGTGACAGAGTGAAACTCTGTCTCAAAAAAAAAAAAAGAGAAAAAAAGAAAATGTTCAAATCTACAGAAAGATTAAAAAGTACCCTGTAGCTACAGAAAGATTAAAAACAAAACAAAACAAAAAACAAAAACCATGTAGCCCTTAAACAATTTCTAACACAATTTCTTTTTTTTTTTTTGAGGCGGAGTCTCACTCTGTCGCCCAGGCTGGAGCGCAGTGGCCAGATCTCAGCTCACTGCAAGCTCCGCCTCCCGGGTTTACGCCATTCTCCTGCCTCAGCCTCCCGAGTAGCTGGGACTACAGGCGCCCGTCACCTTGCCTGGCTAGTTTTTTGTGTTTTTTTAGTAGAGACGGGGTTTCACGATGTTAGCCAGGATGGTCTCGATCTGTTGACCTCATGATCCGCCCATCTCGGCCTCCCAAAGTGCTGGGATTACAGGCTTGAGCCACCGCACCCGGCCCACAATTTCTAACATAATGTCATGCTAGCTTTCTCTCTTTTTTTCCTGAATCATATGCAAATCGTTTGCAAACATCATGACACTTCACCCCTGACTACTTCTGTATGCATCCCTAGGCACTCTTTTCTATAGCTGTAATAAAAGTAACATACCTGAGAAAATGAAAAGAATTCTACAGTATTATCTAATAATCATGCCATAGTCAGAGTGTCTAGTCATCCTCAGAATCTCCTTCATAGATTTTTTTTTTGGTTTTCCAATCCAGGATCCAATCAAGTTTTCTGCCTTTTAGTCAATTACTCATCAAATGATTTTTTCCAGCAACTTACTAGTAATAGTGGTAATAGGCTTAGCTTTTATTAATAACGACCACTTTTCTTTTGAAATCTTATTATAAAACTAGATTTATTACCTACATAATCTTCATAATCTTCAAGTTAGGTATTATCACTGCTTTACCTAATGAGGGAGGTTATGCTCAGGGTACTTGTCCAAGGCATATAGTGAGATACCGTTGAGGTTTGAACTCAGGTATATCTGATCCCAAAGCCAGCTGTCTTTTTCTGTGCTTGACTGGCTATACTAGGAAACAATCAATGTGAACTTAGAAATGTTTGACACAAAATAAAAAAAATTTTCACTTCTATTCATAGGCTAAATGAACTTTACTAAATATGGAAGATTCCTGTAGCCCAGAAGTTGGGTTAGTTAACTTTTGAGGCCTTTGCTAGCCCTGAAATTCTGTAACCGTTGTTTCTTACATCCACCTCATACATAGATTACCAAAGATGTGTATGCATATAATGTTTAACAGTTTTATTGAGATATAATTCACATACTATATTATTCACCCCTTTAATATATATAGTTTTGTAGTTGTGTGTGTGTATGTGTGTGTGTGTGTGTGTGTGTGTGTGTATTTTTGAGACAGAGTCTCAGTCTGTCACCCAGGCTGGAGTGCAGTGGCACGATCACTGCAACCTCTGCCTCCTGGGTTCAAGTGATTGTCCTGCTCAGCCTCTTGAGTAGCTGGGATTACAGGCGCCCACCACCATGCCTGGCTAATTTTTGTATTTCAGTAGAGATGGGGTTTCACCATGTTGATCAGGCTGGTCTTGAACTCCTGGCCTCAAGTTATCCGCCCACCATGGCCTCCCGAAGTGCTGAGATGACAGGCGTGAGCCATCACGCCAGGCAGTTTTCATATATTGATGGAGTTGTGCAAACACCACCACATTCAATTGTGGAACATTTTCATGAACTGAAAAAGAAATGTTGTATCCTTTAGCCATCCTTCCCTCTTCCTCCCTAACTCCCCCAGCTCTAGGCAACCAGGAATCTACTGTCTGTTTAGATTTGTGTATTTGGGTCATCTCATATAAATGGAATTATATGTGGTCTTTTGTGTGTGGCTTCTTTTTAATTTTTTAATTTTTTTGAGATGGAGTCTTGCTCTGTCGCCCAGGCTGGAGTGCAGTGGCATGATCTCGGCTCACTGCAACCTCCGCCTCCTGGGTTCAACTGATTCTCTCGCCTCAGCCTCCCGAGTAGCTGGGATTACAGGCGCCTGCCACCATACCTGACTAATTTTTGTATTTTTTACTAGAGTCAGGGTTTCACTGTGTTGGCCAGGCTGGTCTCAAACTCCTGACCTCAAGTGATCCGCCTGCCTTGGCCTCCCAAAGTGCTGGGATTACAGATGTGAACCACTATGCCCAGCCCGTGTGTGGCTTCTTTCGCTTAGAATAATGTTTCCAGGGTTCATCTACGTTGTAGCATGTATCTGTATCTTATTTATTTTTATTGCTGAATAATACTCCATTGCATGGATAAACTGCATTTTGTTTATTCATTGATTAGTTGTTGATGGACATTTGGGTTGTTTCCACTTTTTAGCTATTATTTACATTACTCCTTGTGTTTTCATTTCTCTTGGTTATATACTAGGAGCAGAATTGCTGGGTCATACGGTTATTCTACTTTTAACCTTTGAGGACCTGCCAGACTATTTTCTAAAGTGGTTTTAACATTTTACATTCTCATCAGCATATATGAGGGTTCTGGATTTCTCTACATCCTCACCAGTATTTGTCTTTGATCATAGTCATCCTAGTGGGTATACAGGGGTGTTTCATTGTGGGTTCTTTTTTCCCACTGGGGTTTTGATTTGCATTTCCCTGATGGAGATAAATATATTTTTTGTGTGTCCTCTACAAACCTCCTGGTTCTGATGAGACCAGTGTTCTTACAGAGAATAACTTTGCTTTGAAACAAAACAAACAACCTTTTGACTTGGGTAAACTTTAGAGTATATTAATTGTGATTTACTCTGGCCTTGTAACATTGTAAGTGGAGATTTTTTTTAAAAACTGCATTCGCTGAAACCAGTAATAAGGTTCAGACCTATTGTTGCAAGTTCTGAGTTTTCTTTCATATAAATATGTTTGTTCTTTTGTGTGGATAAAGCCTAACGTGGCAAAAAGATGTCAAACACCTAAGTGTTAAGGAAGCTAAAATGAAGATGCTGCATGAACAGAAACCTTGTCCAATTTTCATTACTATAGCACCATCACCTATAACAGTGCCAGTATACAGTAGATATTACATAATGTTTTGGAATGAATGAGTGGAAAATGATATGCATTTTTCTCTTCTGCATCCTCTGAAAGATTTCATAATGTGCAAAGTATGTAAAGCTTTATTTATATACAGATAAAATAATCAGAGTTTATGATCTACATGTTTACTTACCAGCCTAGAAACTCCGTATGATTAAAAATTGAGATTATTTATTTTAATAACATGACTAATCAGTTTACTTAACCTAGAAATGAATGTTATCTAAGAACAAGCAAAGAATGTTAGAATTTAGTGTCTAGGAATTGTTATTTTTTTCCATCTCAGTCGTGTATATTTTCTGTTTTAGCCACTTTGGAGATTTGTTAATGATACCAAAGACAAAAGAATGTTAGTTTATAAATCTGAAGATATCAAGAATGTTTCACGTTTGCAGTCTCCAAAAGTGTGTGGTTATTTAAAAGTGGATAATGAAGAGTTGCTCCCAAAAGGGTTAGTAGACAGAGGACCACCTGAAGGTAAGGCTTAAAGAGTGTATTTCAAATAAGAAACAAACATATTACAATTGACTTCAATAGGGGTGGTTGTTATTTGATAAAAAAATAACATGATTGTCAAGTAACTATAGTATTTGGCATGCAAATAAGAGTTTTATTCCAGAAATTTTCAACTTCTTTTGTCTATGATGTAAGAGTTGAAAACTCTAGAAAATAATGGGAACAACAAAGATTAGACTTTAAAAAAGATTAGGGAAAAGGGAAATGGAGTGATCCGACGGAAAATATTCTTGCAGATATTTAGAAATGATAATAATGGTGGAAAGACAATCTTTAGAGTTTATAAGAAATTAATTGGTAGCAGGAGAGACCTATGTATATACTGCTTAGAATACAAGAAGGTTATATCCATCTTGGGACAGTCTATTTAGGGTCATTTAAAAAACATAACCATCTTGGAATTTTACTGCCCAAAACACCCCTGGTTAGATTTTTTTGTTTTGTTTTGTTTTGTTTTGTGTTGTTTTTGCAGTGCAGTCTCGGCTCACTGCAACCTTTGACTTCCAGGTTCAAGTGATTTTCCTGCCTCAGCCTCCCGAGTAGCTGGGACTATAGGCACGTGCCACCAGTCCTGGCTAATTTTTGTATTTTTAGTGGAGATGGGGTTTCACCATGTTGACCAGGCTGTTCTCGAACTCCTGGCCTCAAGTGATTCGCCCACCTCAACCTCCCAAAGTGTTGGGATTACAGGCGTGAGCCAACGTGCCAGGCCAAAGATGGTTATGTTATTACAATATTATTAAAATATATATTAGCATTTTAATATGTAAATAAATTCTTAATTTATTTCACAAGAAAGTTGTCCTATTAACACAAACTAATTTTCAATGTGAATATTTTGACATTTTTACTGTTATTTTGGTTAATTCATAAACTTCTTGTTGTAGAATATGACTGACAGCTTCATAGCCCAGCATTAGGTGAATGTTTTACTCTGTTGAGCACTATTTGTTTATTTATTTATTGATTTATTTAGAAATGGAGTCTCACTCTTGTTGCCCTGGCTTGAGTGCAATGGCATAATCTTGTCTCACTGCAACCTCCACACCCTGGGTTCAAGTGATTCTCCTGCCTCAGCCTTATGAGTAGCTGGGATTACAGGCAGACGCCACCATACCTGGCTAATTTTTGTATTTTTAATAGAGATGGGGTTTCATCATGTTGGCCAGGCTGGTCTCGAACTCCCATCCTCAGGTGATTCACCCACCTTGGCCTCGCAAAGTGCTGGGATTGCAGGCCTGAGCCAACATGCCCGGCCTTACTCTGTTGAACACTTTTTAAAGTTTCTGTATTTGAAAAATTAAGAAGGCACTTGTCCTTGGTTTTGAATTCTACAGTGTTTAAACTTTATGTTACTTTTCACTTTTCTGTTTTCCTCCAAATTGTTTTTTTTTGTTGTTCAAGATCCTGTAGTGATATTAAGCTCACATAATGTTTGTTTCAAAAATTTATTAGATTTAAAGTGTTACCATAAAACTCCTTGTTTTGGTGAATTTTGATTTAATAGTGCATACAAATTCATATTAGAGCTTGTTCATCGAGTGAAGAGAAGAGCTGACCCAGATCCCATGAAGAACACGTGTAAATTATTGGTGGTAGCAGATCATCGCTTCTACAGATACATGGGCAGAGGAGAAGAGAGTACAACTACAAATTACTTAGTAAGTATTTGATATTGCATCAAGTAATTGAAAAAATAATTCTTGTGGGTGGGTACGTTCCATGAAACTTAATGAAACCAGATCTGTTCCAGATACTCTGTTATTTCCCTAAAATATTTGAGGGATATTCTCTGAGGTTTTTATGTTACTGTATGGAAATTATAGTTTCAAATTTATGACAACCCATTTTACCCTCGAACTAATATTTTGTGCATGTTAGAATTTATGCATATAGGGTTTGGGAGAGGTTATAATGTAGTCTTCCTCCTTGATATAAGTGAGCTCTTTAAAAACATTACTGCTATCATGGCAGTGAACCTGTGGTATCACATGTGAATATAAAAATATGTATTTGCATGAACCCATGTTTATCTTTTGCTTATATGTATATTTCAGAGAGGAAGGTGAGTTTTGTTTGTCATGTTAAAGACCTAGTCATTGGACTTCACTTGAAATGGGTGGGACTTTCATGGTCATAACTAGCTCTAGGGCACAGAAGTGAAGGAAAGATGTAAGAAGTGCTGATACTGGATTTTTAAGCATGAACTCTTATGATTTTTTTTTTTTTTTTTTTTTTTGAGACAGAGTCTTGCTCTGTTGGCCAGGCTGGAGTGCAGTGGCACAATCTTGGCTCACTGCAAGCTCCGCCTCCCAGGTTCAAGCCATTCTTCTGCCTCAGCCTCCCGAGTAGCTGGGACTACAGGCACCCACCACCATGCCCGGCTAATTTTTTTGTATTTTTGGTAGAGACGGAGTTTCACCATATTAGCCAGGATGGTCTCGATCTCCTGACCTCGTGATCTGCCCGCCTCGGCCTCCCAAAGTGCTGGGATTACAGGCATGAGCCACCGCACCCGGCCGAACTATTACGATTTTTTTTTTTTTTTTGAGATGGAATCTTGCTCTGCCGCCCAGGCTGGAGTGCAGTGGCCGGATCTCAGCTCACTGCAAGCTCCGCCTCCCTGGTTTACGCCATTCTCCTGCCTCAGCCTCCCGAGTAGCTGGGACTACAGGCGCCTGCCACCACACCCGGCTAGTTTTCTTTTTTTGTATTTTTAGTAGAGACAGGGTTTCACCGTGTTAGCCAGGATGGTCTCGATCTCCTGACCTCATGATCCGCCCGTCTCGGCCTCCCAAAGTGCTGGGATTACAGGCTTGAGCCACCGCGCCCGGCCAACTATTACGATTTTTAAAGTCTGGGAAATCATTTTTCGTTGACATTTTTTGCTAGTATGACCTCATTCGTCATGATTACTTGGCACTGACCAAAATGATGTTATTGAGGCAATAACGGAGAATGCAGCTATTCATGAAGCAAGAAGAAGCTGGGACGGTGAAGATGTCTTTCTCATTGCCTTGCTTTTCACATGCTGTCCATTTTATTCATACCCTCCCTTACCCTTCTTTCCCTTCCCTTCCATGTCAAGTGGATTTTTTTGTTTGTTTGTTTGTTTGTTTGACACAGAGTCTCACTGTGTTGCCCAGGCTGGAGTGCAGTGGTGCAATCTCAGCTCACTGCAACCCCCACCTCCTGGGTTCAAGCAGTTCTCCTGCCTCAGCATCACAAGTAGCTGGAATTACAGGTGTGAGCCACAGCACTCGGCCCCATGTCAAGTTAATTTATTTTGAGGCTAGTAAGAGTCACTGTGATTCTTGTTCCTAAGATAGAGATTCTTACTTTAAAAAGCTTCTCTCTTAATCTGGGTTTTGTATTAAGGGGCTCCTCTTATATTACTTCTTTGTTCATTACACTACAAATATGAATATAATGAGAGATCTAGTCTTGAAATTTGTATTTTTTACAATTTCTGAGACATAACTTGTTTCACAGTTGCTGGAACAAACCTTATCAACCCAGTTTTTGAATAGTAGAATATTCTCTTTGAGAAAAAGATAGGTAATTAGCATTTTGTTCTTTCTCATGTCATTTTCCTTGGAAACGATACTGCCTTCCTTCTCCAGTTTTCCCAAATCTGAGAGCAAAAGAAGGAGGGTTGCTGAAATGAACCTTGTTCTTTCTGGCTGTCTTCTTACCCATTCCTCAGTGCTGAACTTTTCGGGGTGAGAGTGGGGGAATAGGGTTGGCAGTTGTCTGCCACTGCACCTTACTTGTTTCTGGTGAAGACATTTGAGGTACTCACCAAGAGACAGAGTGAAGATGGAATTCTTTTTAGAAGGGAATATGGTTGACCCAGGAACAGTGCCGGGGGGTGGGGGTTAGAAGCACTGACCTTCCCTCTGCAGTCAAAAATCCTTATGTCACTTTTTTTTTTAGACTCTGTTGCCCAGGCCAGAGTGCAGTGGCGAAATCGTAGCTCACTGCGGCGTCTATTGCCTGGAACAAAACAATCTTCCTGCCTCAGCCTCCTGAGTAGCTGGGACAACAGGTGTTCACCCTTCCTGGCTAAGTTTTTTGATTTTTAGTAGAGATGGAGAATTTCTCAGGATGGTCTCAAACTTCTAAGCTTAAGCAGTCCTCCTGCCTCAGCCTCCCAAAGTGCTGGGATTACAGGCGTGAACCACTATGCCCGGCCCCTGTATAACTTTGATTCTCCAAAAATTTAACTACTAATAGTCTACTATTGACCAGAAGCCTTACCAATAAAATAACAGTCGATTAACACGTATTTTTTATATGTATTATTACTGTGTTCTTACAATCATGTAAGTTAGAGAAAGGAAAATGTTATGATGAAAATCATAAAAAAAAAAAAAAAAGCTGGGCATGGTGGTGTACGCCTGTAGTCTTCTGTTACTCAGGAGGCTGAGGTGAGAGGATTGCTTGAGCCCAGAAGTTCAGGCTATAGTGAGCTATGATCGTGCCACTGTGCTGTACCCCTGGTGACAGAGCAAGACCTTGTCTCTGAAAAAATAAAATAAAATAAAGAAAAATCATAAGGAAGAGAAAATACATTTACCATTCACTAAGTGGAAGTGGATCATCATAATGGTCTTCATGTGGAGTAGGCTGAGGAGGAAGAGGAAGAGTTGGTCATATTGTCTCTGGTGACAAAGGCTCAAGGAAATCCACATATAAGTGGACACTTGAAGTTCAAATCTATGTTGTTCAAGAGTCAACTGTATTTCAGGTATATTGATTGACTTTTAAATTTAATATTTATTATTGACTGAAACGGTAGTTTTACAAAAGCCTGTTATTCATCATTTTGGTTCCATGTGCAATTGAGTACCTGAAATTTAGGTTAAACTATACCATTGTTTTATTCTGGTAACAGCACTTTAAGTTTGGGGCCAAAGGTTGGGAATACTCAGATATAGTAACATCTTAATGCTAGTTTTTGTGAAAGTAGAAACTTCTGCAATGGCCTCTAAACTGAGGTTTTTTTTTCCTCCATAGATTTTATATTGCATTGCCAGGAGAGGTAAAGAGCTACATAATGTCTTTTTTCTTTTTTAAATACACACAGATAGAGCTAATTGACAGAGTTGATGACATCTATCGGAACACTTCATGGGATAATGCGGGTTTTAAAGGCTATGGAATACAGATAGAGCAGGTATTTATCAATAGATATGGCTTATATTACTCACTTAAGTTATGTAATGTAATATTTGTGACTTGTATCCAAAACCCAAAAACTTGTCCTTAACAATAATTGTAAATAAGTTTTCTCAAATGCCAATGATTTTTCTTCTGATGAATTGTGCAGTATTTTTGATGTTAATTAGTTCTAGATTGTGAAGTTTTCTGTCCTTAGTCTCACTTTAGGCAGAAAGCCTTTTACGCTGCTGTGCTTTGTTCCTTCTTTGAATTCATGGCCTTTTTATTCTCTGTAGTTTCTTTCCCCCCTCTGATTATGCTTAAGTCTTTCGTTAAAACTGTGACACGTACCGTTGAATCCTTAGTCAGAAAATTTACTAAAAAATACCGGGTACCTTCGCAAGGCTGTATTTATATATACAGAACCTTTAGGTTCTTTCCCCTCAGATGTCTCCTTCTGATTTTTTGTAATCTGTTAACAGAGTGTGTCTAGCAATGTTATATTAGTGTCATCTTAATAGCTCATATGAAGAGTTATTTCAAATTGCTAAGACTAAAAAGACTTCTGACATAGGGTATTACTTTGGGCAGAGAGACATTTTGATATGTAAGTTATATAAATTGTTATCTCTATTTTTTTTCCAGGCTTTTTGTAGTAAACCATATTTTTATAAGTTCTACAGTATAGAATTTAGAGGTTTAAAAAAAATTTTTAAATCATTCACCATATTTATAAATGTTAAACTTTGATATTATTTGTATAAAACTAAGAGATTTTTCCCTTTTCATTCTCTTTCACTGTTTTGCATTTTCTTTTTAAGTTATTATTTGAATAGGTAACATACACACAGTACAAAAACCAGTGAAAAGTAAGTCTCTGCAACCTGTTTATTGTTAAACCAGTTCCTTTCCCCAAAGACATTCATGTCACTAGTTTCATACGTATCTTTCTAGAGATGTCATATGCATGTATAGTATATGTATATGTCTGTATTTGACACAACGGTGCTATACAGTACACTTTTATACCTCGCTTTTTCATTTCACAGTATGTTGGAGAGTACTTCATGTTCATGCATGTAAAGCTGCCTCATTTGTTTTATTATAAATAGCTGCATCATGTTTGAGTTTTAGGGACCCTGTAAATTTTCTTTTTGCTTTAGGCATTTGGAACCAATTGAAGAACACAGGAATAATATAGGAGATTAAAACATTAACTTCTTTACATCTGATGAAGGATGGATTGGAGGATGTGGTTTAGATGTGCATCATGGTGGGCTTCTAAGTAGTTGTCCCAGATTTGACCTTGACCAGCCACCATCAAAACTGCAGAGTCCACCCCAGTAAGCTTACCACACAGTGGCAGAGGAGACCAGAACAGGCAGGCAGGCAGGCAGGGAAGAGAGACACACAGAAACTCTGAGCTGAGCATAGTTTCCTTTTTTCTTTATCTCACACTTAACTAATGGGAGCCTTTGTTACTTTTTTTTCCCTTCTTTGCAGGTTTAATAGGAATTTATCTGAAATGCACATATAAGGAGAAGGCTCTGTTCTTAGTCTTTTATTCCTTTGATGCACAAAGAGATGTATATTTTATTATTCTTTCCTAAACTGTTGACTATAGTTCTAATAATTATTTTAGACTCCTGTAACCCAAGTTCTTATTTTTTCAAAATAAACATAGAGGATATGAAAATGTAGGAGTACATTCATATTATTATAAATAATTAATTGACATGTTTTCCATACCATATGCTTCTCTGTTTCAAACATTGAGTATTAGAACTGAAGAATTTATGAATTTTGGTTTTAAAATGTTTTTTTCTAGAACAATTCTTTTTTTGAACAGATAAAATAATCCAGTATTTAGAGTCTTCTGACTTATTTTGGAAGTGTTCTAAGTATATTATCTCTTTAAGTATAGATTCGCATTCTCAAGTCTCCACAAGAGGTAAAACCTGGTGAAAAGCATTACAATATGGCAAAAAGTTACCCAAATGAAGAAAAGGATGCTTGGGATGTGAAGATGTTGCTAGAGGTAGGTCTTGGAACCCTGGATATTAACACCACTTTATGATTTCTGCTATGTGGATTGTATGTGTTTTAATGAAGGAGCATATTGGAAAAGATGGAAACCAAGAAGCAATCTCCCCCAGCTGATCCAGCAGGAACCTCATCCCATGTAACAGCATACACAACAAATAACAAAAACTCCGTGAAAAAGAAAAACATTATAAAGCAATGCTGCTGCTTTTTTTTTTTTTTTGAGACAGGGTTTCACTCTTATTGCCCAGGCTGGAGTACAATGGTATGATCTCGGCTCACTGCAACCTCCGCCTCCCGGGTTCAAGCAATTCTCCTGCCTCAGCCTCCTGAGTAGCTAGGATTATAGGCATGCACCACCACGGCCAGCTAATTTTTGTATTTTTAGTAGAAACGGGGTTTCTCCATATTGGTCAGGCTGGTCTCGAACTCCCGACTTCAGATGATCCGCCTGCCTTGCCCTCCCAAAGTGCTGGAATTACAGGTGTGAGCCACTGTGCCCGGCCAAAGCAGTGCTTCTTAACCTTAATATCTTTGAGGATCTAATGAGGCAATCAGTGGATCTGCTCTAGAAAATAACATGGATACCGAATATATAGAGTTTTTGCACACTGTTTTGTTAGTTTGGGACACTTAGTTCAGGGCTCTCTGAAGCTTGTCAATTTATCTTTTAGGGCAGTAATTATCAAACAGATTATGAACATGTATCGGACAGTAGAAATATAGCTTGGAGATCTGAAAGTTCTCTACAGGAATTTAAAATTTTTGTGTTTTTATTCTGGCGATTAATCTAAAGATGGCTAACTTAATCATTTTACATCATTTGGAGTCTTGCTGTATAACAGGATACTGCCATGTGATTCCAGTGTCTTGAGTGTGTGTGTGCTATTACTTTGGTGTAGAGTGACTTTCTATGAAGTGATAGTAGTTATATTTTAATGTGTTGGTAAGTGTATTAGTTTCCTGTTGTTGCTTTAACAAATTATCACAAGTGGAGCAGCTTAGAACAACACTTATTTATCTCATAGTTTGCATGGGCTAGTCTAGGTATGGTGTGGCTCATCTGGATTCCTGTTCAGAGTCTCATGAGGCTGAAATCAAGTTTTCAAAGCTTTAATAGAATTGAAGGATATTATAACTCTTCATCCAGATGGAGAAGCATAACGTGCAGCACCTGTGTGGTACTCATTCATACCCTGTCAAATTTGATCTGCTGAGCACCCTGAAAGGTTGGTTGAGACAGCATCATTGTTGTGAAGAGGCTCAGCAAGTGTTACTGTTTATTCCAGCTGACATGACAGAGCAGCATAGGCTGGGGGACTTAACAGAAGTTGGGGTTTTCACAGTTCTGGAAGCTGGAAGTCCAAAATCAAGGGATCAGCAGGGTTGATTTCTTCTGAGGCCACGGTACTTGTGGTGTAGGTGCTGTCTTCTCCCTGTGTTCTCACATGGTCTTTCCCTCAATGTGTGTGTATTCTGATCTTCTTATCAGGACACCCGCCATATTGGTTTAAGGCCCACCCGTATGACCTCAGTGTACCTTAATTACCTCCTTAAGGGCCCTGTTTCCAGATAGAGTCACATTCTGGGGTACTGTTGAGGGTTAGGACTTCAACATTTGAATTTTGGGGTGGCACAATTCAACCAGTAACAGGAAGATTAAATGACTTGTCTGGTTAGTCATACAACTGGTAGTGGCAGAGGTCGAATTGAGCACAGATCTCCTGACTCCTAGAACAGCTGAACCACTGTGCCTGTGTGCTTTTCTGTGAGCCTCCAGACAGCCCATGGCAGGGGAGGAACCAAAGAGAAGAATGACTTACGTTGACAGATGCTCCTCTCCAATTTTCTTCCCTGAGGCTCCTAGAATATTCTTAGAAGCCTCACCCTTTTACCACGGAACTATCAGAATCCCCATGTAACCACACTTCATTCCTCATATAGGGCTCTCTGGCCTCTCATTTAAAGCATTTTAAACATTGAGTGTTTTGGCTAGGCATGGTGGTTCATGCCTGTAATCCCAGCACTTTGGGAGGCTGAGGATGAGGCTGGTGGATTGTTTGAGCCCAGGAGCTCAAGACTAGCTTGGACAACATGGTGTACAAAAAATACAAAAATTAGCCGGGCATGGTGATGCACGCTTTTGGTACCAGCTTCTTGGGAGGCTGAGGTGGGAGGTTCACTTGAGCCTTGGGAGGTCGAGGCTGCAGTGAGCTGTGATTGCATCACTTCACTCCAGCCTGGGTGACACAGCGAGACCCTGTCTCAAACAAACAAACAAATAAAAAAAACCCAAAATTAAGGTTTTTTAAACTTGGAGATGCTGGATGGTTATGGTAGAGGTTTTTAAAGTAATGTATGAAGCCCTTTTAAATTGAGAAAAAAAAAATCCTCTCAAACCTGCAGCATTGACTTAAATGGATGTAAAATCTTTATTTTAGTAACATAAAACTGGGTATATTTGCTTTTCTATAAGTGTATATTTATATAAATGACTATATATTATGACACTCAAAAAAGTTTAAGATTAAAATTTCTATAAAACCAGATGAATCCTTGAAATACTTGAGAGGGATCTGTTTTGGTCTGGGGTGCTGCAATCCCGTTAACGAATTGGAGCATCTCTAGTCCTAGGCTGTATGTCTTCAGAACAGCCCTCGGAGGAGCAGTGAGTTAGTTCTGAACAGCTGGAGCAAGCTCCCGAACTCTTCCCTTTTGTGCCCCTTGCCAGATGACAGTGTCTGCCTCTCACCGGTGCAGGTGGAGGAGCACTTTAGGGAAAGAGCAAAGCACTGCACGGGGTTGTGATTGCTGGTGCTGAGCTGCATGCGGTCATGGTTCTGTTCTGGAATGTTTAGTTGATTTAGATTACATCTTTGGTCTGATGTAATTGTTAATCTAAGAATGCTTTTTTTTTTTTTGTCTTTCAAAGCAATTTAGCTTTGATATAGCTGAGGAAGCATCTAAAGTTTGCTTGGCACACCTTTTCACATACCAAGATTTTGATATGGGAACTCTTGGATTAGCTTATGTTGGCTCTCCCAGAGCAAACAGCCATGGAGGCGTTTGTCCAAAGGGTAAGTTTTTCCATTTCTTATGTGAATATGATTATAAGTTGGGATTATAAGCTGATTAGATTATATTATAATTCTGTATTTAATAAGCAATTTATCTTTGTTTCCTTTTGACTTTAGCTTATTATAGCCCAGTTGGGAAGAAAAATATCTATTTGAATAGTGGTTTGACGAGCACAAAGAATTATGGTAAAACCATCCTTACAAAGGTATGTTCTTTTATTTTTAAAAGAATAGTGTTAAGAGTTTATTGTAGTAGAACCTCAGTTATATATTTATGTAGATATTTTTAAAAAAATGTAATATATACTGTTTTTTCATTTCTGCCTAAAGAAAATTTATATATTTTTGTGAGATATATGAAAAAGCATAAAGAAGAAAATAAAAATGGCCTGTCAGCCTTCTTTTGAAACATGTGAGGACCACTGCTTTTCTCGAACCCTCCGTCCTGGAGCCCTCTGACCTGCAGCAACTCTTAGAGCTCCCTGTCTCCTAGTCCTGCGGTGCAGCTGTCATTCAAGGCATCCCACACCCTCTTATTTTCAGAACCCCGTGGTCTCCCTCTTTCTCAGTGCCATCATTTTGGTGTAGTGTATCTTGTAGGAGCTTCCTAAGAAAAGGTATATGACCTGCATATTGTTGGGATTTCACATATCTGAAAATGTCTTTATTCCACTCTTAAGCCTGATTGATAATTTTGGCTGAGTATATTCTTAGTTCTCATGTTCTCTGTGGTCTTCTGTACATGTTGCTTTTAAAGAATCTGAAGTCATTTTGAGTTCTTATCTTTGTACGTCACCTGTTTTTTTCTCTGGAAGATCTTACGATCTTGTTTTTCTCCAGCTATGACTGTTGAAATGTGTTTGACTACAAATAACAGAAAATTAAATAAGCAGTGGTTTAAATAAGGGGTTTATTTGTCTCAGTCAACAAGAAGTTCAGGGATAGCATTTTCCGGGTGGTACAGCAACTCAGAGGTGCCCTCAGTGGCTTAAGAACAAGCAGGAGGTCTTTGTCTTTATGCATGTCACCTCATGGTTTTAAGATGGTTCTCTTCTGTGTTAGAGAAAGGAGGAGAAAGAGAACATGGCTAGCCTAGTCTGGCCCTTCTAAAAAGCTTCTCTGGAGGCTTCATCCTGGCTTTTGTTTACAACTTACTGTACAGCACTGGGTCACGTGGCTGCCCTTAGCCTCAACGGAATGTGGAAAGGTGGCTATTTTAGCTGAGTATATTGCTGCCCTGAACAAAATTAGGGCTCATTAAGGAAGAAGGGGAGAGAGATACTGGTAGGAAATATTAGTATCCAATATACTGATTTTTAATTTTTATTTAATTTTTATTTTTTTTGAGGCAGAGTCTTGCTCTGTGGCCCAGGCTGGAAGGCAGTGGCACCATCTTGGCTCACTGTAACCTCTGCCTCCTGGGTTCAAGCGATTCTCCTGCCTCAGCCTCCTGAGTAGTTGGGATTACAGGTGCCTGTCACCACACATGGCTAATTTTTGTATTTTTGTTTTAAGTAGAGACAGGGTTTCACCATGTTGGCCAGGCTGGTCTCATGAACCCCTGACCTCAAGTGATTCATTCACCTTGGCTTCCCAGAGGGCTGGTTGGTATACTGCTATTTTGACTATGATGTTATACTTGGTGTATGTTTATACTTGGTGTAGGGTACAGGAAAATATTTGCAAAAGACACATCTTGAGAAAAGACTGCTATCTGAAATATACAAAGAGGCTGGGCATGGTGGCTCATTCCTATAGTCCCAGCACTTTGGGAGTCTGAGGCAGGAGAATCACTTGAGCCCAGGAGTTTGGAACTAACCTAGGCAAGATGGTCAGACCCTGTCTCTACAAAATTAAAAAAAAAAAATTAAAAATTTCCATATGTATAAAGAACTGTTAAAATTCAACAATAAGAAAATGAACAGGCCGGGCGCGGTGGCTCAAGCCTGTAATCCCAGCACTTTGGGAGGCCGAGACGGGTGGATCACGAGGTCAGGAGATCGAGACCATCCTGGCTAACACGGTGAAACCCCGTCTCTACTAAGAAATACAAAAAACTAGCCGGGCGAGGTGGCGGGCGCCTGTAGTCCCAGCTACTCGGGAGGCTGAGGCTGGAGAATGGCGTGAACCCGGGAGGCGGAGCTTGCAGTGAGCTGAGATCCGGCCACTGCACTCTAGCCTGGGCTACAGAGCGAGACTCCGTCTCAAAAAAAAAAAAAAAAAAAAAAAAAAAAAGAAAATGAACAACCTAATTTAAAAATAGACAAAAGAGCAGAACAGATACCTCCAAAGATACACAGATAGCAGAGAAGCATACGAAAAGATGCTCAGCGTCATGTGTCATTAGGAAATTGCAAATTAACAACGAAGCTGGGTGCAGGTATACATGCGTGTCGTCCCAGCTGCTTGCGAGGCTGAGGTGGGAGGATTGTTTGAGCCCAGGAGTTTGAGACCATCCTGGGCAACATTAGTGAGACCCTGTTTCTATGAAAAACTTTTTAAGAAACCCAACAACACAATACGCTATTACTAGCAGCCTATTAGAATGGCTAAAATCCCAAACACTGGCAACACAATTCCAACAAGGCTATGGAGCAACAGGAACTCTTCATTAATTGCTGGTGGGAATGCAAAAATGGAGCGAAGACAGTTGGCAGTTTCTTTTTCTTTTTTTTTTTTTTTTGGAGATGGAGTTTTACTCTTGTCACCCAGGCTGGAGTGCAGTGGCGTGATCTCGGCTCATTGCAACCTCTGCCTCCCAGGTTTAAGCGATTCTGCCTCAGTCTCCCGAGTAGCTGGGATTACAGGTGCCCGCTGTCACTCCTAGCTAATTTTTGTATTTTCAGTAGAGATGGGGTTTCACCATGTTACGGGCCAGGCTGGTCTTGAACTCCTGACCTCAGGTGATCCGCCTGCTTCAGCCTCCCAAAGTGCTGGGATTACAGGTGTGAGCCACCACACCCGGCCATAAGAATGTTTATGGCAGCTTAATTCATAATTGATAAAACTTGGAAGCACCCAAGATATCCTTTAGTTGGTAAATGGATAAACTGGCACATCCATACAATGAGAAAAAAATAAAAAGCTATTAAGCCATGAAAATACATAGAGGAACCTTAAAAGCATACTACTAAGTGAAATAAGCCAGTCTGAAAGGCTACATACTATATGATTCCAAATATATGACATTCTGGAAAAGGCAAAACTATGCAGACTATAAAATGATCAGTGATTGCTAGATGTTGGGGGAAGGAGGGAAGAATAGGTAGAGAGCAGGGTAACTACTCTGTATGATACTTTAATAGTTGGTATAAGACATTATGCATTTGTTGAAACACAGAATATACAGCACAAAGAGTGAACCCTAACATAAACTATGGACTTCGGGTGATTTAAAAACAGGTGGTGGCGGGAGCCTATGGTCCCAGCTACTCGGGAGGCTGAGGTGGGAGGATCACTTGAGGCCAAGAGTTAGAGGCTGTAGTGTGATAACTGCGTCTGTGAATACCCACTGTATTCTGTATTCTAGCCTGAGCAACTTAGTGAGATCCTTTTTTTTTTTTTGATACGGAGTCTCGCTCTGTGTCCCATGCTGGAGTGCAGTGGCACGATCTCGGCTCACTGCAAGCTCCCCCTACCGGGTTCATGCCATTCTCCTGCCTCAGCCTCCCAAGTAGCTGGGACTACAGGCACCTGCCACCATGCCCGGCTAATTTTTTGTATTTTTAGTAGAGATGGGGTTTCACTGTGTTAGCCAGAATGGTCTCAATCTGCAGCCCTTGTGATCTGCCTGCCTCGGCCTCCCAAAGTGTTGGAATTACAGGCGTGAGCCACTGCGCCTGGCCCGAGACCCTGTTTCTTAAAGCAGAAACAAAAACAACAATGTAAAGTGGTATGAGAAAAGAAAAAGACACTAATTAGTTTTGGGGAACCTTTTAATTTCTTTCTTTTTTCTTTTTTTTTTTTTTGAGATGGAGTTTTGCTCTTGTTGGCCAGGCTGGAGTGCAATTGTGCCATCTTGGCTCACTGCAACCTCCACCTCCCAGGTTCAAGCAATTCTCCTGCCTCTATCTCTCGAGTAGCTGGGATTACAGGCATGCGCCATCATGACCGGCTAATTTTGTATTTTTAGTAGAGATGGGATTGCTCCATGTTGGTCAGGCTGGTTTCGAACTCCTGATCTCAGGTGATCCACCTGCCTTGGCCTCCCAAAGTGCTGGGATTACAGGCTTGAGCCACTGTGCCTGGCCTTAATTTCTAAATTTATTTTTTTCTTATGGTACTTTGTTTTAGGGGGAAAAAATCTCTCAAACTGTGTTTTTCCTCTATTCTCACATCACAACAATTATCATCAACACAGAAGACTTGTGTGACCAGACCAAACGTGTGGGGATTTTCCCCCACACTTCAAGCAGTAGACAGCTAGGTGTCCTCCAATTCAATTCAAACACTCTCCATCCGGAAATAGTGTCAGATCTCACAGCTTGAGGGTTCAGTCCCTCAAGACTGACTGTTCCCTCCTCCCTACCAGTTACAAGTCTGAGCCTCCAGAACTTCTGACCAACTGGCTTCAAGTTGGGGTTTCCACGATATCCTCTTTGGGTCTGATTAATTTGCTTAAGTGGCTCACAGAACTCAGGGAAACACTTACCTTAGTTTACGGGTTTATTACATAGGATATTTTAAAGGATACAAAGAGGCCGAGTGCGGTAGCTTATGCCTGTAATCCCACTACTTTGGGAGGCCGAGGCGGGTAGATACCTGAGGTCAGGAGTTTGAGACCCAGCCTGGCCAACATGGTGAAACCTCGTCTCTACTAAAAATATAAAAATTAGCCAGGTGTGGTGGTGCATGCCTGTAATCCCAGCTACTCGTGAGGCTGAGGCAGGAGAATTGCTTGAACCTGGGAGGCGGAGATTGCAGTGAGCTGAGATTGTGCCACTGCACTCCATCCTGGGCAACAGAGGGAGACTTTGTCTCAAAAAATAAAAAATAAAAAAAGAAAGGATTCAAAGAAATAGCCAGATGAAGGGATACATAGGGCGAGGTCTGGAAGGGTCCCGAGTACAGGAGCTTCTGTCCCCATGGAGTTGGGATGTACCACTCTCCTGGCACGCGAATGAGTTCTGCACCTTCCTGTCAACCTCCACATATTCAGAATGCTCTCTGGAAGCTCTCTGAATCCTGTTATTTGAGATTTTATGGAGGCTTCATTACATAAGCATGAATGACAACTGTGTAGAAATGTGATTGGACAAAATGGGTATGTTCTCATACTAATCAACTGAGTGGGGAAACCCACCAAGGCCTGTCCAGGTTCTCCTTGACCTGTCTGTGCAGCATTCCTTCCTCCACAGTAAAGGGCAGGACCCTCTCTAGAATGAGAATGGGGATCTCTTGACCCACAGTCAAATTAGAGTACTGCCTTGGATCAGGTAAAAGGAGGACAGGAGAAGGTCAGAGAGAGTTTCTGTTTCCTGAGGACTGCTCCTGAGCCCTAAAGCACCCCAACATTGTAACAGAGGACTGTAACCAGGGCTGTGGAGGGTTATAAGCCAGGAACCATGGACAGAAACATGTATGTGTGTATAATAGCTCATGCTCCTTTACTTTTTTGGAGTCACAACTTCTTAATGGCTTGATTTCATGACATATTTTCTTTGGTCTTCCAGAACTTTCCTCTTAAAAAAACACATAGAGCAAAAACAAAATTTGATTTGAAATTTTTGAGAGATTTTTTAGAGTCATTAGCAAATCCACTAATGAATTTTCTCCAAGCAGTTAGGAGATATTTCTCTACATTACACCTTTGGGATTTGAGTGCTTTTGCTAAAAATTTAAGTTTTTTTTTTCCCACTACTGTTTTAATATGAACATGTGGAAAGACTTCTTGTATAGAAAAATGACTTGCAAAATATTATTTTTTTCAGGTTCCATGGAGTGATTTCCCCCTCTTAGGAAAAAAGAAATCAGGAATTTTAAGTTTATATATATTTATTTTATTTATTTATTTATTTATTTATTTATTTATTTATTTATTTTAAGACAGACTCTCATCTTTTCCCAGGCTGGTGTTCAGTGGCCTGTCTTGGCTCACAGCAGCCTCTGCCTCCTGGGTTCAAGCAGTTCTCCTGGCTCTGCCTCGCAAGTAGCTGGGATTACAGGCACCCACCACAAGGCCTGGCTAGGTTTTGTATTTTTAGTAGAGACAGGGTTTCACCATGTTGACCAGTCTGGTCTTGAACTCCTGACCTCAAGTGATCCGGCCGCCTTGGCCTCCCCTCCCAAAGTGCTGGGATTCCAGGTTGAGCCACTGCGCCCAGCTCTCGCCTGGTTAATATTTTTATTTTTGTAGAGATGGGGTTTCCCTGTGTTGCCCAGGCTGACCTCAAACTCCTAGAGTCAAGTAACCCTCCCGTCTCAGCCTCCTGAAGTGCTGGTATTATAAGCATGCAGTTCTTATTCTCTTGCTGATCTGATTATAAGGCTCTATTTAAGACAGCATAGGCACAGCTGGCAGAAGTAAGTGATAGTTGGATATTGAAAAATAATGTTTTCTTTGCATGATCCTTAAGGAAGCTGACCTGGTTACAACTCATGAATTGGGACACAATTTTGGAGCAGAACATGATCCGGATGGTCTAGCAGAATGTGCCCCGAATGAGGACCAGGGAGGAAAATATGTCATGTATCCCATAGCTGTGAGTGGCGATCACGAGAACAATAAGGTATGTGTGTGTTGAGAATTTTTTAATGTGGTTTTGAAAGAGGCTCTGTGTAATGATCATAATGAGAGCTCAGAAACGTATTCCGTTCCTAGGTGTTCCCCTAGGGATGGATCTGCAAATTACAAACTACCTTGAAACGTGGCCGTATGTTTTGGGGTGAAGCACGGTCCATCTAAATCTGGTTAAAACTATCATTTGGACTTTGTTGTCAAGTTTAATGTGTAGATTTGAGCTCTAGGAAAAATTACTAATAATGGCCTTTGTTGGAGTTCTGGATTTCAGGGTCCGGTGGGCTCAGGCTTTATGTTAAAAATTTCTCATTATTTCATTTACAAGTTGTGATTCATTTTAACTCTACTGTACAATTTACATGTTTTTTATTAACTTTTGCAGATAAACACATAGTTTGCCTTACTACAAGCCTCATGGGAGAAAGGCCCTTGTCTGTCTTATTCATAGCTCTATCTCCAGTGCCTAGTAGGAGTATCTGGCATGTAACAAGTATTTGTTGAATAATTAATTGAATCATTTACTATTGAGGGCTTCTGATAGAGTATACTAGTTGATTTGGGATACTGTAAAACACTTTCAGAGACTTTAAGAGTGCTTTGACTAACTCTTAGAGTCCGAACTAAAAGTTGTGGTAATAAATACCTCGTTTTTTCATTTTATTTGAAGTTAAACAGCATAAAGCAGTGTGAGGAAAACAATAGCTGCGCTGCTGAGTTAAAGAGGGTTGGTGGGGAGAGCTTAAAGGAGTTTGATTCTAATCACAAAAGATTGTGAAGTATTTGTCCTGACTCCTATTTTGAGCCAGGCTGTGGGCTAATGTGCAAGCCTACCCTGGACATAGAGGGAAGGATTACTTCTGCTTTTCCCTGGCTCTGACACCCTGCTTTCTGAAATTTCTGCCTCCTGTTCTTTTCGTGATCTTTGATTATTGCATCTCATTTTCTTTGGCTTTTTATGTATATTTTCTGCATCTCATTTTCTTTGGCTGTTATGTGTAAACAGTTCCTTCCTCTGTTACTTTGCATGTTATGTTTTATTTTTCCTCTGCCTGACAACTTGTGCCAGATAAACATTTTTCTACCCCTTTTTGTCTACTCTTCCAACTTGTCAAACTGTTGAATTTTCCTTCTCTTTTCAAAGTCTCTGCATTTCTAATCATGTTTGCTATAGTTCAGTGCTGTCCAATAGAACTTTCTGCTGTGGGGTGGGGAATGTTCTGCGTCTGCTCTGCCCAGTATAGTAGCCACTGCCCAGTGGAGCAATTGAAATGTGGCTAGAAACTGAGGAACTGAATTGTAAATTCTATTTAATTTAATTTTTTTTTTTTTTTTTTTGAGACGGAGTCTTGCTCTGTTGCCCAGGCTGGAGTGCAGTGGCGCAATCTTGGCTCACTGCAAGCTCCGCCTCCCGGGTTCACACCATTCTCCTGCCTTAGCCTCCCGAGTAGCTGGGACTATAGGTGCCCACTACCACGCCCGGCTAATTTTTTGTATTTTCGGTAGAGACAGGGTTTCACTGTGTTAGCCAGGATGGTCTTGATCTCCTGACCTCATGATCCGCCCGCCTCGGCCTCCCAAAGTGCTGGGATTATAGGCATGAGCCACCACGCCCGGCCTTTATTTAAATTTTTAATAATGTTTGCCTGTGATGGGAGATCACTTGAGCCTAGGAGTTCAAGATCAGCCTGGGCAACATGTGAAACCCATCTCTACAGAAAATACAAAAATTAGCTGGGCATAGAAGCACATGCTTGTAGTCCCAGCTACTCAGGAAATGGGCATTAACTGTAAAAGGACATAAGTGACATTCCTGGAAAGACGGAAATGTCCTAAAATTGACTTATGGCAATGGTTTCAACACTTGGTAAAGTTATTAGAAATCACTGAGTTACATACTTGAAATGGGAGAATTTTGTGATATGTGAAATATGTCTTAATAAAGTTGTTAATAAGCCAACAAACAAAAACAGCAGTGTGGGAGCAGAGGAAAGGTAGTGCGAATGTAGAGGAGCTGTGAAGCCATGAGGTGATCATTGTTGAAGCTGGTGAGGGGCACGGGGGCATTCATGATACCATCCTATCTACTTCATAGATGCTTGAATATTTCTGTAATAGAAAGTGTAAAATATGTGACTAGAAACAAAATTTAAGTAGCCACATATGATTGGTGGCTACCATATTGCATACTGTTTCTCTAAGTAATAGGTTATATTCTTCTTGGTTATGAGGATAGTGTCAGAACTTTGGAGGGAAATGTTTTACTTTGCAGACTGCCTGAGTGGACATGCATGTTGCTAACTCTTCCTGCTACCAGTTCTGGGGCTCTTCAAAACAGCCCTGTAAGAACTTGCCAATGAGGCATGGTGGCTCACACCTATAATCCCAGCACTTTGAGAGGCCGAGGTGGGCAGATCACTTGAGCCTAGGAGTTCAAGATCAGCCTGGGCAACATGTGAAACCCATCTCTATAGAAAATACAAAAATTAGCTGGGCATAGAAGCACATGCTTGTAGTCCCAGCTACTCAGGAGGCTAAGGTAGGAGGAACCTGGGGAGTTCAAGGCGGCAGTGAGCCAAGGTTGTGCTACTGCACTCCAGCCCGGATGACAGAGTGAGACTTTGTCTCAAAAAAAGGAAAAAGAAAAAAAAGAACTTGCTAATGAGAATGGGGCCTGGGAAGAACGTTTTTTTTTTTTTCCCCCAGGCGCTGCCAGTCTGTATCAACAAAGAGCAATTTATTTGGTTTGTCCTGAGCACATCATATTTAGTCTGTGTTTTTCTAGTTTGGTTGCTCAAGTAGGAATCCCCTTGTAAGAAGATAATGTGCATCTTCTTTGTTTTATTTATTTATTATTATTTATTATGATTTTGTTTGTTTGTTTGTTTTTTGTTTTTTGAGATGGAGTCTCGCTCAGTCACCCAGGCTGGAGTGCAGTGGCGCGATCTCGGCTCACTGCAAGCTCCGCCTCCCGGGTTCACGCTATTCTCCTGCCTCAGCCTCCCAAGTAGCTGGGACTACAGGCACCCGCCGCCACGTCCGGCTAATTTTTTGCATTTTTAGTAGAGACGGGGTTTCACCATGTTAGCCAGGATGGTCTCGATCTCCTGACCTTGTGATCTGCCCGCCTCGGCCTGCCAAAGTGCTGGGATTACAGGCGTGAGCCACCGCACCTGGCTATTATGATTTTTTGAGGTGGAGGCTCACTCTGTCGCCCAGGCTGGAGTGCAGTGGTGTGATCTCTGCTTACTGCAACCTCTGCCTCCCGGGTTCAAGTGATTCTCCTGCCTCATCCTCCCGAGTAGCTGGGGTTACGGCGCCCACCACCATGCCCGGCTAATTTTTGTAGTTTTTGTAGGATGGGGTTTCACCATGTTGGCCAGGTTGGTCAACTGGTCAACAAACTCCTGACCTCAGGTGATCCACCTGCCTCGGCTTCTCAAAGTGCTGGGATTACAGGCATGAGCCGCTGCTCCCAGCCTATGTTTTAAATGAATTCCTTAATAAAAATATTTTTAACTAGATGAAAAGGGCTTACAGGACAAAACTAAAGTAGTTCCTTGACCTAGAAAGACAGAACCTGCCACTCTCAACTAGGCGAGCCTGTGAAGAGCAGTCTGCCGTGGGTGGGCTTCCCCCGTGGACAGCTGACATTCGTGAAAAGGAGTGTAGGACCTTTGAGATTGTAACTTCTCAGGAAGGTTTGCTGGAGGGAAGAGGAGGTCTTATGACAAGGATACAAACAGAAGCTGCCACATCTTCAGGGATGTGTAGGCAGAAAGCCAGAGTTGAGGGCTGGTCCTTTTTTCGTTACTGCTCTCCAGCTGCTTGGGAGTTGTAACTCTGACAAGTCAGTGAAGAGGTCTTCTTATCTGTTCACTGTGATTTTTAACTCCATTTTAACCTGATAAAATGGAGCCCAGAGATACATGATGTTGATGAATGAACCCACCAAAATGCCAACTGCCTGAGGCCCAGATTAGAATAACCAGACCCCTTAGACATCTGTACTGTAAAAACAGATTTGGGCCGGGCGCAGTGGCTCACACCTGTAATCCCAGCACTTTGGGAGGCCGAGGTGGGCGGATCATGAGGTCAAGAGATCTAGACCATCCTGGTCAACATAGTGAAACCCTGTCTCTACAAAAAATACAAAAATTAGCTGGGTGTGGTGGTGCGCGCCTGTAGTCCTAGCTACTCAGGAGGCTGAGGCAGGAGAATCACTTGAACCCGGGAGGCGGAGGCTACAGTGAGCCAAGATTGCACCTCTGTAGTCCAGCCTGGCAACAGAGCGAGACTCCATCTCAAAACAAACAAACAAACAAAAAAACCGAAACCAACCAGATTTGAAGATGTTTTTTAAAAAGCCAGTTAGTATTTCTGTTTAAGATGAGGTCTTTGCTATCTTTCTGAAAGTAGCTCCTTTGATGTCTGATTTGGTAGTTACAGGCACCTTTGGAGGGTCCCATACACTTGGCTCTCAGGGGCTTCATGATTGTTGTCTGGGGTGAAAGTGAAGCCATTTTGGCATCTGCAGAGCACTTTGGAGACCCCGACCTAAGAAGTAACTATGCTCAGTTTTCCCTAAGCCTCTTTCTTCTTTTTTTATAACTTCAGGAGGTCTGGAAAATGACCTCAGTTTTAGAGCTCCTGATAAAACCCTCAGCCTTAAAAGGGAGTTATCCTAGTGGTTCTGTACTCCAGGGTGGGAAGCTAGGGTAGAGACTTTCTTTGACACACTGGCCTTGCTGGTCGATGAAAATGTTTAGGTAATATTTTGGGATTCAGTTTATGTAAAATGTACTATCATGCCTGTTACTAAGCTCAAATATTTAAACAACTTTAAACCTGGATCATCCATATAAGTAGCCAAGGAAGGAGAAGAAACCCCTTCTCCTGCATTTCTGAATCATTTTGTCTGGGACGACAGTAACCTACAGAGGTTCTTAATTCTTGTCACTGCATGAGTGGCATGCCTGAGGTGGGGAGATTTCAAGTCTGATGGAGCTACGAGCTCTCTGTTGTGCTATTCTGCTTGTCCTCAAGTGGACTTTGGCTGGGATGTTTGGCCTCAGTGTTTGTATAGCTTGCTTATCTTCATAAGAAGAATTATAGATCCTTAACCAAGTTCACAGCAATCATTTAGCATTCAACGGAAGGAGGTTCTCAGTTCCATATCAGTGGCCTTTGGCGGGGACTGTGATGGCCTTGCCATAACTCCAGGGTGGCTCTGATGGTGGTTTTACAGTAAGAGTTTGTCTCTAGAGAAGACACAGACATTGCATGGGAATACATTTTTATGATGTTATTTTGGGTCCTTACTGCCTTTTTTCTCTCAAGATGTTTTCAAACTGCAGTAAACAATCAATCTATAAGACTATTGAAAGTAAGGCCCAGGAGTGTTTTCAAGAACGCAGCAATAAGGTGTGTGGGAACTCGAGGGTGGATGAAGGAGAAGAGTGCGATCCTGGCATCATGTATCTGAACAACGACACCTGCTGCAACAGCGACTGCACATTGAAGGAAGGTGTCCAGTGCAGGTGAGGAGTCTTTCCACAGGGATTTTGGGAAGCTGGTATAACAAGATGTCCAAAATAATAGAAGACTGAACTTGCAGGGGTTTTAGAATCAGCTGAAAGGGGTGTGTATGTGTTTGTTTACATTTACCTCTTTTGCCCTTCACAACAAGAAATTGCTTTCTGGGCTGGACATGGTGGCTCACTCCTGTCATCCCAGCACTCTGGGAGGCTGAGGTGGGAGAAATGCTTGAGCCCAGGAGTTTGAGAACAGCCTGGGCAACATAGTGAGACACTGTCTCTTAAAAACCAAACAAACAAATAAGAAGCTTTCTGGAAAGCAGTGTTACATTATGTAACAAAATCCTTGACCTTGCATGCTCCTTGGTTTAGCAGTCCTATAGTTAAAATAATCCTTTTTTTTTTTTTGAGATGGAGTCTCGCTCTGTCGCCAGGCTGGAATGCAGTGGCGCGATCTCGACTCACTTCAATCTCTGCCTCCTGGGTTCAAGTGATTCTTCTGCCTCAGCCTCCTGAGTAGCTGGGACTACAGGAAGGCACCACCATGCCTGGCTAATTGTTTGTATTTTAGTAGAGACGAGATTTCACCGTGGTGGCTACAATGGTCTCCAACTCCTGACCTTGTGATCCGTCCACCTCAGCCTCCCAAAGTGCTGGGATTACAGGTGTTAGGCACTGTGCCTGACAAAAAAATATTTTTTATTTTATTTTACTTTATTTTTGTTTTTTGAGATGGAGTCTCACTCTGTTGCCAGGCTGGAGTGCAGTGGCACAATCTTAGCTCACTGCAATCTCCGCCTCCCGGGTTCAAGTGATTCCCCTGCCTCAGCCTCCCCAGTAGCTGGGACTACAGGTGCGCACGATCATGCCTGGCTGATTTTTTGTATTTTAGTAGAGACGGGGTTTTAGCATGTTGGCTGGAATGGTCTTGATCTCCTGATCTCATGATCTGCCTGCCTTGGCCTCCCAAAGTGCTAGGATTACAGAGGTGAGCCCCCGTGCCCGGCCTTTATTTTATTTTAGTTTTTGAGACAGGGTCTCACTCTGTTGCTCAGGATGGAGTGCAGTGGCACAATCATGGCTCACTGCAGACTCGACCTCCCAGGCTTAATCAGTCCTTCCACCTTAGCCTCCCAGATAGATAGGACTATAGGTGTGTGCCACCTGGCTAATTTTTCTTGTATTTTTTATAGAGATGGGGTTTTGCCATGTTGTCCAAGCTGGTCATAAAGTCCTGGGCTCAAGTGATCCACCCTTCTAGGCCTCCTAAAGTGTGGAGATTCTAGGTGTGGGCCACCGTGCCTGGCCCAAATAATCTTTTTAATTTCTTTTATTTATTTATTTTTTTGAGACGGAGTCTTGCTCTGTCACGCAGGCTGGAGTGCAGTGGCCTGATCTTGGCTCACTGCAACCTCCGCCTCCTGGGTTCAAGCCATTCTCCTACCTCAGCCTCCCCAGTAGCTGGGATTACAGTGTGCACCACCACACCCAGCTAATTTTTGTGTTTTTAGTAGAGACGGGTTTCACCATGTTGGCCAGGCTGGTCTTGAACTCCTGATCTGCCCGTGATCTGCCCGCCTTGGCCTCCCAAAGTGTTGGGATTACAGGCGTGAGCCACCGTGCCTGGCCGCCCAAAGAATCTTTTAAGGAAACAGAGATGTATAAGATTTTAACAAGGTTTTTTTTTATGGCTACATCCTAATAGCAAAATTTTGGAAACAATCAAAATGACAGTCTTGGGATATGAATGTTATCATGATTCTATACACTGGAATAGTGTGGAGGAAGCAGGTTACAAGTTAGAAAGTTACCCAGTTTTTCATTTTTATATCCACCGTTAGACCAGTGCCTGGCCTAGAAGTAAAAGGGTTTAAACTTCAGTTTTCTGGTGAATAATTGAGATTTAACTGGATACAGTGCATATTAACACTGTAGATGCTGATGGGGAGTAGAGTTCTGGCTGCTGAGTGTCTTAGCTATGGATTGCCTTGTGGCCCAACCAACCTTGTCTTTTTTTTTTTTTTTTTTTTTTTTTTTGACGGAGTCTCGCCCTGTTGACCAGGCTGGAGTGCAATGGTGCAACCTCAGCTCACTGCAACCTCTGCCTTCCAGGTTCAAGCGATTCTCCTGCCTCAGCCTCCTGAGTAGCTGGGATTACAGGGTGCGGCACCACGCCTGGCTAATTTTTTGTATCTTTAGTAGAGATGGGGTTTCACCATGTTGGCCAGGCTGGTCTCAAACTTCTGACCTCGTGGACCACCCGCCTCATCTTTTTTTTTTTTTTTTTAAGAGACAGAATTTTGCTCTTGTCGCCTAGGCTGGAGTGCAGTGGCGTGATCTTGGCTCACTGCAACCTCCACCTCCCTGGTTCAAGCGATTCTCCTGCCTCAGCTTCCTAAGTAGCTGGGATTACAGGAGTATGCCACCATGCTCGGCTAGTTTTTGTATTTTTAGTAGAAATGGGGTTTCACCATGTTGGCCAGGCTCACATTGAACTCTCCTGACCTCAGGTGATCCACCTACCTTGGCCTCCCAAAGTGTTGGGTTGGGATTATAGGCATGAGCCACCTTGCCCAGCCCATCTTGTCTTTTTAAAATTAATGCATTAAATGAATGAAAACCAAGGATACCAAGATGTTTCAAAGGTGATTGCTGTGTTCCCATTCTTTTCTACTACAGCGTGGCATTGATGTGACCTTACGCACATTAGGAGGGGACAGAGTGTGTGCAGGTAGCTATAGCAGCGGAGATGTCTGATGATATAGGAGTGGGGATGGAGCCAGGAGGTCTTCCCCTGTGATATTCAGGTCACTGTAACGTAACAGTAGCATTTGGTTTGATATGGGGCTGTAATTTGAATTGCTCTGTTCCTGTCTGCTCTTCTTCTCCAGTGATAGGAACAGTCCTTGCTGTAAAAACTGTCAATTTGAGACTGCCCAGAAGAAGTGCCAGGAGGCGATTAATGCTACTTGCAAAGGCGTGTCCTACTGCACAGGTTCGTGTTCTTGTTGCTTTCTTGGAATGCTGTGGTTCCAATGTGTGCGTGTCTTTGAAAACAAGATTATGTTTTGTTCAGATGAAACCCACCGTTTTTGACCTCATATGCCGGGTTGAGTTTCTGGCACTCCTTGGTTTGTGACACTTGGCTTTGGTGGGTTTAAGACCTGTTTTTATTTGTTTCATTTCCATCACTCTCTTCTTTCCCCTCACAGACATCCACTGTACTGTGGCTAATATTTGCCTGGATATGTGTATATCCTTGAAAGACCATATAGTGTTATTTTGTGTTTTTAATGTGCCAACATGATATTCCACATTACATTTACTTTTTAAAAAATCAGTATCATGTTTTAAAGAATTATCTGTATTGTGCCACAGATAATTTAACAAGGTTTTTCATGGCTACATCCTAATAGCAAAATTTTGGAAACAATCAAAATGACAATCTTGGGATAATGAATGTTATCATGAATCTGTACACTAGAATAGTGTGGAGGAAGCAGGTTACAAGTTAGAAGGTTACCCAGTTTTTCTATATGTATCTATATGTATTTCACTGTTGGGGGCACCTACATATTGTTTACTTATATGATTGGCTGTGTTTTACTTACAGTTCACCAGGTGGTAGCTACTTCCATTGCCTTCATCCCCTTGATATTCATACAATATCCTCCTACGTCCCTTCAGGAACCCGCGTGTTTCTCTGGGTACTGAGGAGTGTAATTGTGTAGTCACAGAGGCAGGATATGCTGGTCTCTAGAGCACCACTGCTAGGTTGCCTGTGTCTGAGAACTCCTGTATCCCAACGTTCTGGCCAACACTTGGAATTACCCTGCTGTCCTATTAGCGTGATGAGTATAAAGTAATCTCTTGTTCTTACATTTTTTGTAACAGCCTTTGTCCTTTTTTTTTTTTTTTTTTTTTTTTTTTTTTTTTTTTTTTTTTTTTTTTGAGACGGAGTCTCGCTCTGCCGCCCAGGCTGGAGTGCAGTGGCCGGATCTCAGCTCACTGCAAGCTCCGCCTCCCGGGTTCAAGCCATTCTCCTGCCTCAGCCTCCCGAGTAGCTGGGACTACAGGCGCCCGCCACTGCGCCCGGCTAGTTTTTTGTATTTTTTAGTAGAGACGGGGTTTCACTGTGTTAGCCAGGATGGTCTCGATCTCCTGACCTTGTGATCCGCCCGTCTCGGCCTCCCAAAGTGCTGGGATTACAGGCTTGAGCCACCGCGCCCGGCCAACAGCCTTTGTCCTAATGCACTTACTTACATTTTTCTTGAGCATCTCTTTATATTTTTCAGCTATTCAAATTTCTCCTGTGAATAGCCAGTTCATATATTTGGTTCATTTTTTATAAATTGGGTTTCATGTTATTTCACTACTGTGGATTTGGAGGAGTTCTTAGGTAATCCATTTGGTTTGCATACACCTCCTATCTGTTGCCATTCTCAGAACATAAATCTTTAATTTTAACGTAATCAAATCCATTATTTT
The DNA here is from genome assembly GCF_003255815.1 of Theropithecus gelada. Classification (NCBI taxonomy): domain Eukaryota; kingdom Metazoa; phylum Chordata; class Mammalia; order Primates; family Cercopithecidae; genus Theropithecus; species Theropithecus gelada. The sequence goes on along the minus strand of NC_037681.1, from coordinate 29,953,051 downwards.
GTTGTGTGTGTATGTTTATTTCTTAAACACATGGTTCAGAAAAGCCATGGTGGATGGTTAAAAAGATATTTTCCACAGCTGCTTCTATTAGTTTCGTAAGTTTTCCTTTTACATTCAGGACTTGAATCTTTCTGGAGCTAACCTTTCCAGGTGTCCAGTATCTTCTGTTGTTCTTTCAATTGTTGCTTTAAAAATTTCAAAGCTACATTATTACTAGGTATATAAACGGACTATCTCTACATCTTTATCTGCTGTTCCTTACCAGTATATAATGTTCCTTTTTTACCCTTGTGATGTTTTTTGACTTAAATTGTCAAAAAGCAATATTCAGCTTGCTATTCTAGTGTTTTTGTTCCTCTGATATATCTATCCCATTCTTATATTTTTCAAAATTTGTCTCTCTTGGTTGGTTGGTTTGATTTTGTAATAGCTTTATTGATACATAATTCACACCCATGCAGTTTGCCCACTTAAAGTGTACAGTTTAATGGTTTTTAGTATATTCAGATTTATGCAGTCATCACCACAATTAATTTTAGAACAGTTACATTACTCTAGAAAGAAACCCTGTATCCTTTAGCTGTGATCCTCCAGTCCCGCCATTCCCCACAACTCAGAGCAACCACTAACCACCCTGTTCTTTATGGAGTTGTCTGTTTTGAACATTTCATATAAATGGAATTATACAAACTGTGGTCTTTCGTGACCACATATTGTATGACTGGCTTCTTTCACTGAACATAACATTTTCAAGGTTCATGTATGTTATAGCATGTATCAGTACTTCATGTACTTTTATTGCTGGGTAATATTCTATTGCATGGATATGCCACATTTTGTTTATTCATTCGCTGGTTGATAGACATTTGAGTTGCTTCCACTTTTTTGCTATAACAAATATTTAATGCTGCTGTGAACATTTTTGTATGAGTTTTTGTGTGGACAATTCGTTTGGATATTACTCAGGAATAGAATTTCTGGGTCATATGGTAACTGTGCTTAATCTTTTTAGGAGCTGTCAGACTGTTTTCCAAAATGACTACGCCACTTTTACAGTCTCAGCAGCATTGTGTGAGGGTCCCAGCTTCTCCATATCCTCTCCAACACTTGTTATTGTCTTTTTTATTATAACCATCCTAGGTTTTGTGATAAGGATGCAAACAGAAAGCTGGAGGTCTTCAGGGACCTAGTGAACGAAGTTGTGTCTTATTTTGGCTTGACTTTGGTTTTAAGTGTGCATATTATGACATGTTGCTCACGTTTTTATGTTCTGGGATCTGTCACTATCACATTACTTTGCCAGATGTTAAGAACCTGAATATCTAAATCAAGCTTTAAAGAAGCATTTGCTAGCTATGCTCAATGTTTCATCTTAACTATAATAATAAAACAGATTTAGGAAAATGCTTTCTTTTAAATAAGTGTAAGTAAAACAATTTGAAAACATGTTTGTTCTTATCAAACAGCCTTTTGTTCCCTTGATATTTTATACAAAATAGTAGATAGCAGAGGATAAGTTCCTGATAAGGAATCAGTATTTTCTAACAAGAGAAGTTAGAGAACAAGAACCTCAAAAAAAAAAAAAAAAAAAAAGAAGAAAAAAGAAAAAAAGCAATTAGCATTTCACAACCAGCAGTGGCAACATCACCTAGGAACTTATTAGAAATGGAAATTGTCAGTCCCCTCCCTGGATCTACTGCACCAAAAAATATGGGAAGGGAGGCCAGCAGTCTGTACTGTGCAACCTTCTGTCAGGTGATTTCCATGCATGCTAAACTTTGGGGACCATGCTAAATAGATGATACTGTTTTCAAAATTATTTTCCTACCTGTCTAATACTCTGACTTCAGTCTTTTAAGAACACATGCTCAACAGATATTTATTGAGCATTTTTTATATTTATCAGGGCAGTATAATATACCAAAAATACAATAATGATCCACAGTATAAACCTTCCCTGAGTTCACTGGACATCATACTTTCAGTAATAGTTTGTTAAATGACTGCTGACACAGTGAATGCCCAGTGCTCATGAAAGGTTTTATGAGAACAGAGGCAAAGTGCCTGGTTATCTGTTGGGTACTTAATAAACCATCACTTTTGTTTGAAACTGGCCAAATTTCTGTACATTTTGTGTTACTGCTCTGAAGCCCTTTAAGTCAGAATTCTTTTGATTGGCTTCATTCTTCAGCTGAAAGGCCAGTCCAGAGCTGTGGATATAGTCCATTGCTTTCATAAAGTGGTTTTTTTCTCCTCCTCTATTTGAGTTGACTTTTAGCTGCTTGTGCTGTTCATTTTCCAGAATGATTCGCTCATTCCATCCTGTCTCTCCCAGTTTAACTTTCTTTGGTGGCTTTTCTTTGGCATTACTGGCCTGGGCACAGTGGCTCATGCCTATAATTCCAGTACTTGGGAGGCCAAGGTGGGAGGATCCCTTGAGCCCAGGAGCTTGACACCAGCATGGGCAACACAGGGAGATCTCATCTCTTGAAAGAAAAGAAAGAAAATTAGCCAGGTATGGTGGCATACGCCTGAAGTCCTAGGTACTTGTGAGGCTGAGGCAGGAGGATTGCCTGAACCTAGGAGTCTGAGGCTGCAGTAAGCTGTGATCACACCCCTGCCTTCCAGCCTGGGTGACAGACTGAGACCCTGTCTCAAAAGGAAAATAAAAAGAATAATTGATTTATTCAAGAAATATTTGTAGTATACCTATAATGTGGTAGGGATTGGAGATAATTTGATAAATAGATTTGATCATTGCTGTCATGGGGCTTACCAGTCTAGTAGAGGGAAAACATAAAATAACATTAAATATATATAAATTGCAAAACATATGCAATGAAGGAGAGAAGGAGTGTGATAGTGCAAAATGGAAGTGGGAGGCCACATCCACTTAGACAGCATCCTCAGGGATATCTCAGAAAACCTTTGAGACAAAACTGAATCCATAAGAAAAGCCAGCTAACTGCCCCAAAAGTGCAAACACCAGCATTCCAGGTAGAAGGAATAGTGTCTGTTAACATTGAAGGAACTGAATAGAGGTTGTAGCCAAAGCAGTGGGCTGTGGGAGAGCAGTGTGAAGTCAGGGCCAGATAGGGAAGGCCGTGGGGCTCTTTTTAGCCTTCCTACCAAGTTTGCCATTTATTCTAAGTAATGGCACATAGGATATTCTTTTATATATGACTGTGAGATGCAGAAGTGGAGACCATGCATTCTAACCGGGGCTTGGGAGGTCAGGGACTCATGCAGTCTAACCTGGCACATAGCCAGGCACTCCCATTTAAATGCTGATTGCTGGTGAGATTCAGGCTCTTGTCCTAGCTCTGTAGGTTACTTTTTGCTGTTTGCAAGGTAAGATGCTCACTTGTATGAGAAACAGCATATTATGCACCTGTAGAACTGGTGGACCTGCAACTCATTCTTTTTGTTATGACTGGTGTTTGCTTCCAGGTAATAGCAGTGAGTGCCCACCTCCGGGAAATGCTGAAGATGACACTGTTTGCTTGGATCTTGGCAAGTGTAAGGATGGGAAATGCATCCCTTTCTGCGAGAGGGAACAGCAGCTGGAGTCCTGTGCATGTAATGGTGAGCACAGTTTTATGCCCACTCCAGCAGCAGGAGAAAACATGGCCTTTGTCTGCCAGGTTCCCTTCCTCCATTTGGAGGTTGTGCTAATGAGAACAGTGGTGAGATCCAAGCCGAGGATGAGGGGAGGGGGAAAGGCAGGGTAGTGTCTGGAGACAGGCATCTCTGCATGCAGATCCTGGCTCCTCCACCGTACGTGGGAGTCCTGTCCTGTTGGTGTTTCTTCTTGCTGCATTTTCAGGCCATATGGCAGGCTTTGAGGTGGGAGAGGAGGGAATTTTATTGTGGGGGAGTGAGTGAGTAGGTAGAGGTGTGTCCTAGCTGTCCTCTGCTCCATATCATACAAACCACGAAAGCAGCAGTAGCTATCTACATTACATTGGCATGGAACTGGGACACTCCTGCAAGAACTCAACCAGAGAGAGCTGATTCCAGGATCTGACCCCACTAGATGAGGATTTTTGCAGTTATCAAGAAGGCGGAGTCTGCTCCCCTCTGATCTCTTAGAGCAGCCTGGGGCAGGAGCCTCTCTCCTGCTGGCCTGTCAATTTTCCTTAGGTTTCTGCGCTATTTTGGAACTCCTGGGTTTGAGGGCATCCTCATGCACTGTTCAGGGACTGGCTGGACTCTGCTTCCCACCCCACTTAAACCATGGAGCATATGGGAGTCAACGAAGGAGTTCTGTTGCTTTCAAAATAGACAAAGAGCCAGGTGTGGTGACTCACACCTGTAATCCCATCACTTTGGGAGGCCGAGGTGGGTGGATCACTTGAGGTCAGGAGTTCAAGAGCAGCCTGGTCAACATGGCAAAACGCTGTCTCTACTAAAAATAAAAAAATTAGCCAGGTGTGGTAGTGTACACCTGTAATCCCAGCTGCTAGGGAGGCTGAGGCAGGAGAATTGCTTGAACTCGGGGTGTGGAGGCTGCAGTGAGCTGAGATCGTGCCACTATACTCCAGCCTGGGCGACAGAGCAAGACTCCATTTCAAAAAAATAAGTAAATATAAATAAATAAAAGACAAAGAACCCAGTAGTTAAATCACTGGGTTGGAAGCTTACCATCCATATAGTTGAGTAAGGAACTCTTCCAAGTTCAAAAATGTGTAGGTAAAGAAGATAGGTTGAGGGCAGTGTCTCACATCTACAATCCCAGCACTTTGGGAGGCCAAGATGGGTAGTTCACTTGACTCAGGAGTTGTTTGAGACCAGCCTGCCAGCCTGGGCAACATGGTGGAACCTCATCTCTTAAAAAAAGAAAAAAAAAGAAAAAAAAAGAAAAAAAAAAAGATAACACATAGCAGGTGCCAAATAAAAAAATCTGTTGTGTTGAATGGCAAGAGGCTTGGGGTGCTCTGGAAGCACAGAGCCCGACACAGTAAAAGCCCAAGAAATATTTTATAAATTAGTGAATGATGGAAAGGTTTTCTTTTTTTTTTTTTTTTGAGATGGAGTCTCACTCTTACCCAGGCTGGAGTGTAGTGGCACGATATCAGCTCACTGCAGCCTCCGCCTCCCGGGTTCAAGTGATTCTTGTGCCTCAGCCTCCTGAGTAGCTGGGACTACAGGCAAGCACCACTACACCTGGCTAATTTTTTAATCTTTGGTAGAGATGGGGTTTTGCCACGTTGGCCAGGCTGGTCTCGAACTCCTGGCCTCAAGTGATCCGCCCACCTTGGCCTCTCAAAGTGCTGGGATTACAAGCGAGAGCCACTGCTCCCGGCCTTTTCTGAAAAGGTTTTCTTTTTGCTTGTTTTTGTGTTCTAGTTGATTTCTTTCTTCTCCTAAGTATAAATATGGTTTAATTTTCTGGCATTTCTACCATTCCTGTGTATACCCACATGGCTCACAGATGCCCAGTGTTTTATCCCGTGACCTGTCAGAGCTGTTCTTGGTGGAGGAGTTGTGGAGCTTTGGCTGTAGGGCTCATGCCCCGGGGTCACTTAGCTCTCCACCCAAGGGTGGACAGCTGTGTCCCAGCTGCTCTCGCTTTCAGGGAGCCAGTGTGGGCCCTGAGGGGCACACTTTAGACTGAAAAGCCAAGGACTGAAGTGGGCAGGGTAACAAGAATGTTGGGACAAAGGGAAACATTTAGAAGAGCATTGTGAGAGGCTTGAAGTGGAGAGAATAGTTAGACTTTTAAGAGACGTCTTTCATCTAGAACGGATTTTTCTCTGTATTTTTTTTTTTTAAACCTTGTGGCCTCTGTCACTGAAGGCTGAGGAGTGTGACCTCAGAAACTACTCCTTGGTGCGGGCTATGGATAGTATTAGCTATTGAAATAAAAAATAAATGTGATTTCTTGCCTCTTTGGGACCATGGTCAGGGAGGAAAGAGGAGACAGGAGGTCTCAGAACAATCCAGCTGTCAATGCGTGTTCTCTGTTCCAGAAACTGACAACTCCTGCAAGGTGTGCTGCAGAGACCTTTCTGGCCGCTGTGTGCCCTACGTCGATGCTGAACAAAAGAACTTATTTTTGAGGAAAGGAAAGCCCTGTACAGTAGGATTTTGTGACATGAATGTGAGTATTTATGTCCAGCTTTTTCTGTAACAGCCAGATAGGAAGTTTTTATTTTGTAAGTACTTGATTTTGCAAATAAAAAGAAATCAAAACACAAAGGGGGCTACATCCTTCTGGCCCATTGTTATCTATGAGTATTACTTAGGAGGAGAAGACAGAGTGCTTTCAGGTCCCTGCCTGTAGTTTCCTTCCATAGTGGGAGGCTTCGAGCCCAGAGACTGAGAAGGACTGGGGTGGGGACTTTATGGTAAGGTTGGTTGGTTTTAGGCAGTGGGTCCTAATTATGTTTTCCTGGATTACTTACAGAATTGACTAAGATTGCAAAATTATTCAAGGTGTGATTTTGAAACAGGTGCTGAATGAGTAGGAAAGACGTAGAAGACTGCTTGACTGACTTAAGCCAGACCCTTTTGTTCTCTAGAGAAGCATAATTTTTCTCATGCAGAATGATGGGAGAGGGTTTCAAGGTTTAAGAGTCTTCACAGGGAGTCTGGCTGTGTTCTTCACTGTCCACTGTGTATGTGTAGAGTCCTTATTGGAATGCCTCATCTTTAGCAAACTGGTTTTCTTGATTTTTGTCTCCTGGTAATTCTAAATCACTTGTTAAAATGGACTAATTATCAAAGGGTTAATGACAGCATGTCCTACTTTCTGGGGTACTCATTACGCTGAAGTTATTGCCTTGTGTCAAAGATGGGAAAATGTTTGATTTTAATGAAGCCCTTTACATGTCAGTTATTTTTATAAAGCTACATTGCTTCTGAATACATTGTGTTTGGGAATGATGCTGTATGTTTTTTCTTCATAGGGCAAATGTGAGAAACGAGTACAGGATGTAATTGAACGATTTTGGGATTTCATTGACCAGCTAAGCATCAATACTTTTGGTAGGTGATTTCCCCAGATTATTTACTGAGAGCTGAGTTGATTTCTGTGATGACATTAGAAAAGTGTGCTTTCAGAGTGATATGCTCTAATTCTGCAGTAGAAGGTGGAAATATTCACTACTTTTGTTATGAAACAACTTTGTTGGCTAGAATAAAATGAACTCATAGATAGTCTGTCCCCGTGGAGCTTGGAGGCACAGATTTTCTGACAAGGGAAATAAAGTCAAAATATTGGCTTCCTTCTTTACCCAAAAATATACATGTGACTAGCATAAGCATAGTTTAATGCTATAGACTGAATCCTGCTTGATGTAAAAGTGGGCCTCATATTTTGCAGAAGCAGGCAAAATCATGTCCTCATGATTTTATCATGTCCTCACAGGTCCATAGTTTAATCACAAATAATATCCAGGTAACAAAAACTTTGTCTTCTTAAGCATTTACTAGTAGTAGCAGTCTATATGATTAGTTTGTTGACACAGTTACTCCAGGTAGCATGTTGAATATTCTGCAATCTCTTCCTATCAGCTAGTATACGAGGGCTGTTTCTTTAAAAGCACTTGGTAAGGAGAGATGGTCTGGTGTAATATAGGCAGCACGGACACTCTTCTCAATACTGTGTCGGTAGGAGTGTCTAGCCAGCAGCTCTGGCATATGATGGTAATATCCTTACAGCGTTTCACTTTAGATTTGTGAAGTACTTGGTCAAGACATTCACTGTTTGGAATTGTTCACAGGAAAGTTTTTAGCAGACAACATCGTTGGGTCTGTCCTGGTTTTCTCCTTGATATTTTGGATTCCTTTCAGCATTCTTGTCCATTGTGTGGTAAGTCACCAACTTTTAAGTAATTAAATATTTAAATGTTGATCAACTCCAACCATGTAATCTTTGGAAAAGATAAAACTTGTTCTTAGCAAAGTCTGGGCTGGTATTTCCAATAACTTTGGTGTTATTCCTAGGGGAACATGTCTTATAGAAAGCTTAACTAACAGTCTTTAAAAAAAAAATACTATTTGGCCGGGTGCGGTGGCGCAAGCCTGTAATCCCAGCACTTTGGGAGGCCGAGGCGGGTGGATCACGAGGTCAGGAGATCGAGACCATCCTGGCTAACACGGTGAAACCCCGTCTCTACTAAAAAATACAAAAAACTAGCCGGGCGAGGTGGCGGCGCCTGTAGTCCCAGCTACTCGGGAGGCTGAGGCAGGAGAATGGCGTGAACCCGGGGGGCGGAGCTTGCAGTGAGCCGAGATTGCGCCACTGCACTCCAACCTGGGCAACAGAGCGAGACTCCGTCTCCCAAAAAAAAAAACAAAAAAAAACTATTTTTGTGTGTTGGTGTTTTAATATATAAATTTCTTAGGAATTTTATACTTCTAAGCCTAGGAGACTGTTTAACTGGATTTGTCCAGGTCCTTTGATGAGTAAAGCCCTTAATTAAGGGCATTTCCAGGCTGACTTTGTTGCAATAGAGCAAATATCAAACTTCGGCATTTCAGATGTTCCCCATATATCATATAGATTATTGGCAGCAGATGGCTATGTCTTCAGCCTTCTGCAGAAGTAGGATGTAGGGACTGGGGCCCAGCTGTCATATAGAATATTTACATCTTCCCCAAAATGTAGGAGTAAGCAGTCTTTTCTGTTCTCATTCAGAATCAGTAACAGCTACAAGTTGAATTGGGCTTTGACTAAGGAACTCCTGGTCCTTTATAAATTTGAGGCCCCTTTTCATAACTGTTCTTACAAATCCATTCACTTGCATCTGTGGGGAATGGGGATTTGTCTGCTGTAGAAATGAGAAAGTCAGACCCAGGCTTCCAAATTTCTTTTCCCAAACTCTTTCATAGTGGCCTTGCTATGAGCATTTAAAAATTCCAGCACAACTCTGATGACAAAGGAGTTTTTCCTGCTGCCTTCCTTTCCTTCCCTGCTGGCTTCTCCTGCCTAGGGGCCGTCTCACAGAGCAGCTCTTTCTCGGGGTGGTGAGCATGATGGGTGTAGGGAGGAAGATCTCTAGGGAGCACTTCTGCTGAAGAAAGCTGAAGGTGATGTGCTTGGCTTTGACAGATGTCTCTGGATGACAGTGCCATCCATCATGATTGCTTTTATTAGAGGATGGAACCTATTTTGTTTACAGGGAAGTTGCACATGTGGACAAGGCATGACCCTTGATTTCAGAGCAAAGCCTCTGACAGGAGGGAGGGCCATGGCTTGTTTCTGGCCATAGAATACATTGATGGTATCCAGACAGGAAACCTAGTCCTGGACAGAGGTCCTTGCCCTTTGTTGCCTATTATGCTTCAGCCACAGGCAGGGATGGGGCAGCAGATGGCCATGTGGTCAGTCTTCTGCAGAAGTAGGACGTAGGGATTGAGGCCCAGTTCCTCCAGCAGAGCATGGTCCACAGAAACTGGAGACAGCTAAGAAGAGAGTGAGGCCGTGGGCCAGGGCAGTGTGAGGGAGGCTGCAGGCCCAGCCACCTAGGTCTTCCTACCAGTCGCCCTTCCAGTCAGTGCGGTCCTGGTGTATCCAGCATCTGGGACATTTGTCATTTACATGCATAGGAAGATGCCCTTGTTATTCCCCTGCCCACAGAGGGATAAATTTCTCAGAAAACATAGCACTGAAACCTTGCCTCTTTATGTACTTAATGCCAAAATGTATTTCCTTTGAGTGCAAAGCAAACACTTCTAGACTGGTGGCATAACTAAAGCTTGGGTGAGAAATGGATTATCTGTTGAGCCTGCTATCCTACAACTCAGGTTCTAAGTTCTTCAGTTAGTGTTAGGAATAGCCTGTGAGGAAATAGTACTCACTAACTGAATTGCATTTGTAGGGAATGACCTTTCTTCTTGCTCTTCCTTTCTTTCTAGGATAAGAAATTGGATAAGCAGTATGAATCTCTGTCTCTGTTTCACCCCAGTGTAAGTATACCATATGAAAGGAACACAATCTTCGCCTGGTCTTTGAGGCCCTGTTAGGCAAAGACCTTCAAGTGACCCAGCAAGGCTTTCATTGGCTGATGGGAGGTCATGCTGCCGCAGGAAGGGGCTAGGTTGGAATGTTTACCCTCCTGACAACAGTGATGGTGAGCTTTCATCAGTCGCATGGATGGAGATTTAAAGAGCTGTGCTGTCCCCTTCCCAAGCCATAAGGAGCAATTTAGCCATTCAACACTTAATATTTTGAGATCAGTCTCTTGGGATCTTAGAGAGGTTTGAATCCTCTTTTGGGTCTTCAAATGGCAAGTTTTCAGGATGCTTGAAAGCTAGTAATTAGTTTTTGCCATTAAAAGTAATGTCATTAATTACTTTTGCACCAGTCTAGTATTTTTTAGTCACTTCTTAGGTTGAATGAGCCTCACCTAGCACTTTTTTAGCAAGAGGCATCACAGTACCAACAGAATTAAGAGGCTGTTTGATGGGTAAGGTTGGAGCTGTGAGGACCTCTGGTTAATCTTTTATTCCCATCAGTTGAACCCATGTCTTTGCAGAATGTCGAAATGCTGAGCAGCATGGATTCTGCATCGGTTCGCATTATCAAACCCTTTCCTGCACCCCAGACTCCAGGCCGCCTGCAGCCTGCCCCTGTGATCCCTTCGGCACCAGCAGCTCCGAAACTGGACCACCAGAGAATGGACACCATCCAGGAAGACCCTAGCACAGACTCACATATGGACGAGGATGGGTTTGAGAAGGACCCCTTCCCAAATAGCAGCACAGCCGCCAAGTCATTTGAGGATCTCACGGACCATCCGGTCACCAGAAGTGAAAAGGCTGCCTCCTTTAAACTGCAGCGTCAGAATCGTGTTGACAGCAAAGAAACAGAGTGCTAGTTTAGTTGTGAGCTCTTTATAGATTTGACCTACAATCACAGCTTATATTTTGTGAAGATTGGGAAGTAAGGAAGTGACTTAACAGCAGATGCTGGTCATGTGTTTGAACTTCCTGCAGGTAAACAGTGCTTGTGTGGTTTGGCCCTTCTCCTTTTGAAAAGGTGAAGGTGAATCTAGCTTATTTTGGAGGCTTTCAGGTTTTAGTTTTTTAAATATCTTTTGACCTGTGGTACAAAAGCAGAAAATACAGCTGGATTGGGTTATGAATATTTATGTTTTTGTAAATTAATCTTTTATATTGATAACAGCACTGACTAGGGAAATGATCAGTTTTTTTATACACTGTAATGAACCGCTGAATATGAGGCATTTATTTGTGAAGACAACTGGAACACAAGAGGGTTTGCCTTTAACTAAAAACAAAGGAGATAAATCTAGTTCTACATTGTCTCTAAATTATGGGTCTATTTCTAGTTACTACCCAGAGTTTTTAAGTAGCAGGGAAAATATACATCTAAATTTAGAAATCATTTGGGTTAATATGGCTCTTCATAATTCTAAGACTAATGCTCTCTAGAAATCTAACCACCTACCTTACAGTGAGGGCTATACATGGTAGCCAGTTGAATTTATGGAATCTACCAACTGTTTAGGGCACTGATTTGCTGGGCAATTTTTCTGTGTAAGTATCTTCATGTATCCCTGTTACTGATAGGGATACATGCTCTTAGAAAATTCACTGTTGGCGGGGCGCGGTGGCTCATGCCTGTAATCCCAGCACTTTGGGAGGCCGAGGTTGCGCCACTGCACTCTAGCCTGGGCTACAGAGAGAGACTCTGCCTCAAAAAAAAAAAAAAAAAAAAAAAAAAAAATTCACTATTTACAAAACCTAGAATATTTAAAATACAAAGATTGCCTGTTTTCAAACACTAGTGAATAAGAGGGTGAAATATCTTAACAACAACAGGTTGTTTTGAATAGGCTGAGGTGTGATGAGACAGAATACTACCTGCCCTTAGGGTTGGGGGCTGTCTCCACAAGCAGATATTTGAATTACTCTTACTTTATTGCTGCAGGATTCTGGATGGGCTGCATTTACTGTGTGAAGGATTGAAAATCATTAACCTGAATTCTGATTTCTATAAATTGCCATTAAAAGCTTTTTCTCCCTAAGAACTGGAATGTGCTCACCAGCTAAAACATTTTAACTTGTAAACTTTGAGGGCAATTAACCAAGCCTGTGACTAATCATATCTCCTCCCATCCCCCATTTCCAAGGACATTTGTTACTCAGATACTTGTTATACTAATACTTGAACTTGTACCTTATGGTATTTGCTATCTTTTAACTAGTCATGATATTCTTATACTTTACACTTTTAGAATTTGATACAAGGTGAGTGGGGTGTGTGGGTGTATGTATGAGTGAAACTTCTCAAAAGAATGTAAGAAAACCATTTTTATAAAATTGTGACTTTAAAAAAAAAAGTCTTTACTTCATTTATAGAATTAACAAGCTGCTCAGGGTGTATTTTGTAGCTATAGCACTGATACCTGCATTAACAAATACTGTCAAAACACAATGGACCTAAGTACAAAACTTCCCTGAAAAATCCTAATACTTTTATTATCAGTGGCAAAGGTTTAAGCCTGAGGAAAAAAGGGTACCTCTATGTATTGGCAACTTTGAGTTCTGTAGATTAACAAGCAGACTTGGGTCTCCTGTGATTGGCTAATGGTCTCCATCTCCCAGCAGACTTAATTCAGGTTTTGCTTCTGCTACATCCCGCCAGTAAGGAAGCAACAAAGGCAGAGAAGAGACCTTTTTCTCTATCAAAGGCCAGAGATGCGAGAACAAAAATTCATTCCCCTTTGGAGACAAATGTAGTCCATCTGATAAATAAGACGAGAAGTCCTAGAAGGGAGAGAAATTGGTTAAAGGTAGGTAACTGGCCAGGTGTGGTAGCTCACCCCTGTCATTCCAACACTTGGGGCCAAGGATACTGGAGGACAGGAGTTTGAGACCCTGTGTCTATAAAAAATTTAAAAAATACAAAATTCAGCTGGTTGTGGTGGCAAACACCTGTATTCTCACCTACTTCGGAGGCTAAGATGGGAGGATCACTTAAGCCTAGGAGTTCGAAGCAACAGTGAGCTGTCATCGCACCACTGAGCTCCAGCCTGGGTGACAGAGTGACTGTCTCCCCCCTCCCCCACCCCCCCAAAAAAAAGCGGGGGAGGGAGGGTAGAACTTTTCTAAATGCCAGCGTGTACCATTCTCTCATTTGTGGCCCTGCGACAAAGATCACCAGCCCCTTTCATTGTAGGCATCTGACCAGAGTCGTCTTGGACTACAGTAGCACTGATGTGCTATTTACATAGGTGTTTGAACACACAGAGAACCCTTAACTAGTGCTGTAGTGCTATCTCCATATTATAGAATTAAGTTTCATGAAAGTCACTCACCATTAAGTGAGCTGGGACCTCATTCCAGGTCTTCTGAGTCGTATGACATGATTCTCAGGTTATTTCAAAGAACCTTAACAGGTAAATATGGCCTAGTAACGTAATCAGCAAAAAATGAAAAATTTGGTATTAGGAGTGTTCAGGGGCCCCATGAGTCAATATTGTTTTTGACTCTAGGCAGGTTTTGAGGTGGAAAGAACTTGTACCATCTAACGTGGAATAGTAATTGCTGGGACACGGGAGTCCAGTCTCCCTCCCGCTCCCCTGAACTCAAGAGTATATATGTATTTTTGGAGACAGGGTCTTGCTTTGCTGCTCAGGCTGGAGTGCAGTGATGTGATCATGGCTCACTGCAGCCTCAACCTCCTGGGCTCAAGTGATCTTTCCAGCCTTAGGTCCCTGAGTAGCTGGGACTACAGGCACGTGCCAGCATACCTGGCTAATTTTTGTGGTTTTTGTAGAGATGGGTGTCTCATTTTGTTGTCTAGGCTGGTTTTGAACTCCTAGGCTCAAGGAATCCTCCCACCTCGGCCTCACAAAGTATTGGAATTACAGGCATGAGCGGCTATACCAGGCCCTGAACTCAAGAATTTTATCCATACAGCCATTTCTTTCTTGGGGAAGAATCTTACTAGCCAAGAGCTCTGTTAGAATCTGGGTGGCCAACTAGCTTACGTGACTTTTCTCTTTTTTGAGCTGGAGTCTCACTCTTGTTGCCCAGGCTAGAGAGCAATGGTACAGTCTCGGCCTACTTCAACCTCCGCCTCCCGGGTTCAGGTAATTCTCCTGCCTCAGCCTCCCAAGTAGCTGGAATTACAGGTGCCTGCCACCACGCCTGGCTAATTTTTGTATTTTTAAGTAGAGATAGGGTTTCACCATGTTCGCCAGGCTGGTCTCAAACTCCTGACCTCAGGTGATCCACCCGCCTCGGCCTCCCAAAGTGTTGGGATTACAGGCATGAGCCACCGTTCCCGGCCCTATGTGACTTTTAATAGACCAGAAATGTAGATGCTATCATACAATACTAGCACTTCTTCCTCGGCCTTGGTTTTCTCATCTAGACAGCTGGAGATGAGATGATCTCTAAGGATGACCCTCCCAGTTTTTTTTAGATTGAAAAAGACATGTGAGCAAAACTAGCCCCGTAGTTTGTGTTTCCTTTCCTCGAGTAGCATAACTTTTCTACATAATCTAAGGTGGAATCTTAGACAACAGAACTCTGGATGTTGACCCCTTTGGCACTCAAGCTGCCAAGGCCCCTCCTGATCTGGGAATTCTGGAAGGTTCCAGTGCACTCAGGGTTTCAGAGGAAGACTAGAAGCCTAGGGTCCAGATTTACTTAGGTTCTCAGAGCCTCCAAAGGTGACTAGTGACTCAGCATCCACGTGGTGGTATGACTTTCCCACTGGTGACTATTTTCCCTATTGCAGATGTGTAATAAATGTGTAGGTCATTGGAAGGATTGGTATGGATTAATATTTAGGGGAGAGGGAAAAGTTGGCACTTGGGTTAGTGATTCTTGGTTCTTTTCTATGTTGCTTTGTCCAAGTAGCCTAAACCTAACAGCTAGGAATAGAGGAAACCGGTGGGGCTGTGAGTCTTCCTGTTTGTCCAAAGAGCTTTCCGCACACTGGATCCTTCCTTCCCCTGAGTACTTCAAATATCATCAGTCCCATCAAAGCTTTCTCTCTGGATCCCAGCACAGCAATGACATGGCCTTTCATGTGCCCTGCTGAACAAGCTCTTTACAAAAGAGTAGTGCAAAGTCACAGAAAAATTTAAAAAGACCAGTGCCTGTCTACCCCTCTTCACCAGTATCTGTGTGGAACCTGAATGTAGCCGTACCTTTCCTCACCCGAACCTCTGGCCACCACTGACCTGTTCTGTCACTGCAGTCTTGCCTTTTTTTGTAGGGGGGGGGGTGGGGTGAGACAGAGTCTCCCTCTGTCCTCCAGACTAGAGTGCAGTGATGTGACCTCTGCCTCCCGGGTTCAAGCGATTCTCATGCCCCAGCCTCCCGAGTAGCTGGGATTCTAGGCGCCCTCCACCATGCCCAGCTAATTTTTGTATTTTTAGTAGAGACAGGGTTTTGCCATGTTGGCTAGGCTGGTCTCAAACTCCTAAACTCAGGTGATCCGCCTGCCTCGGCCTCCCAAAGTGATGGGATTACAGGTGTAAGCCACCGCGCCCGGCCCAAGTCTTGCCTTTTTGAGATACCAAACAGATGGACTTATGTAGTATGTAACCTTCAGAGACCAGCTTCCTTCCCTCAAACACCTCTGAGAGTCACCCACATTGCTGTGCATGTCAGTCCGTTCTCTTTATTGCCGAGTAGTATCCCATTCCACGGACACACCAGTTTCCCTATTCATCCACAGAAGGACACTGGGGTGCTTCCAGCAGGCAGGAATAATGCTGCTGTCAACAGTCACACCCAGGTTCTGTGTGAACCTAGTTTTCATTTCTCTGGGGCAGATAACTCAGGAGTGGACTGCCAGGTCCTCCCTAAGTCTATGTGTGACTGCATAAGAAACCAGCTGTCTCCTGAGTGGGTGCACCATTCTATGGGACCTGCTTTTTACCTTTTATATTTGTGCTTTCAGGCTTTAAAACAAAGTAACCTAATTAGAACTACGTATCTCCCACCGTTTTATTAGCCAATACTGTATTTAAATTCATTGTTTTACCTATTAACAAGTTTTAGCTTTCTGCCATTCTCTATATGAAAGAAGAACTTGGCCTCGATGTTCATAAATATGAACCATGTTTTGCTCATTTACACCACTGTGTACTAACTCCTAGCCAAGGAGCCTGGCTGAATAAGCTGCTGGGCTTGTGACCGTCCTGAAACCTCCATTCCTCCCCTCCCCCAAGCCTTTTTGTTTTCATTGGCTTAAAGGGATGACTGTCTTAGCTAAGCAGAGCCTTTCTAGGGAAAGCTGCTGCACACACACCTGGTTTACTTCTGTGTGATCCTATTTAGCCCAAGAGGACTGAGCAAGCCACCATACCTGGCTGTCCTGCATCAGGGTCCACAGGTCAAGTACGTCAGTCCCACAGTCTTGGGCCACTTGTAAACACGCATTGGCATATTCACCAACAACAGAGTTCAGGCGATTTAGTTTGCAACCTATTGAAGAGAAGAAATTGAGGTGGCAGTTGATAAACCCAAGTGCTGGCCCTTGTGTAAGTTCTACTGCACTCATCTAGACAGTTTCGAAATGCCATTAAATATTGACCCCACTTGGGCCAGCCCCAGGGTTTAGGGTATATGTTGATGAGCCTTGCAGGTTATTGGTGTGCTGCTCTACCCAGCAGAGGACAAGGTACAGTTGGAAGGAGCCGCCTTTAGTGGTAACCAGAGCCTTCGGAAGCGCCAGGGAGGATGATGTTCGAGAGGACACCTTGAACAGAGGCAGAGAGGCAGAAAAGGCCCAGGAGGGCTGGGCTGCTTGGAGAGTGCTGGCTGCAGGAGCTGGGCTGGGGGCGGGTAAGGTCTGCACTGGTAAGAAATGCCAGGCCATGGAAGCTGAATGCTATGCTGACACCGCTGGCTTGTTACATGAAACAGCTGCACCGCAGCACAGCAAAATCATTTGTAGGCCTCAGACAAAGAGATCTACATTTTGATGCCTACAATTTTTACTAAATAGCTGTGTGCCTGAACAGCTTGCTTGACCGTCCTGAAGCCTTCTGCATCCTTATGACGACAGTGCCTACCTAGTTGCAGGAATATTGACAGGATTAAGAGACTAAACTCCAGCAAAGCAACTAGCACAGAGCTACTGAGTGTATCTAACAAGCGCAGGCTGCCTCATCCTCCCAGGGAGCCGCACCAGGGAAGGCTGGAGTGCAGTATCTGGGGATTGTGCTAGGTTGGTTTGGAGGGTGGGGCTGGGGCTAGGGGAGAAGGCTCAGGAGGCTGCAAACAGGACAGTGAGGGCTGGCAGGAGGTGGACTACAGAATGGTATTAAAGAGAAAGCATGAGGTTATGGGCAACTAGAGGCGGGCCACAGGAAGACCTATGCTGGCCCAGGCTCTACGTCACAGAGATCTATTTGCCGGCTTTCATACTTGGGATCAATTGTTTATAAAATTCACCTAGATTATAACTAGCTACCCCATCCCTACAAAAAAAATTAAAAAATTAGCTAAGCATGGTGGCACATGCCTGTGGTTCTAGCTACTTGGGAGGCTGAGGCAAGATGATCACCTGAGCCTAGAGGTCGAGGCTGCAGTGAGCTTGGAGCAAGCCACTGCACTATAGCCTGGGTGACAGAGCAAGAACAGTCTCAAAAAATAACCAGCTGAATCTCTAGTGGACCAGTTATCGAGACCCCTCCTCTACCTGCTTTGCCCATCGCTGACCTTTTAAAAAGTCTGCATTGGGCTACATTCAAGGCTAGAAAGGGGAAATGAAATTAAACATTCAGAACTTCATATATACTATTTTCCTGGGAAACAGTAGACAAAAAGAAGTATGAACAACTTCTGTGGACCGTGTTATATAACATTTTTCCCTTCTGTTAAAGCCAAGACGACACTGCCCCCCAATCGGTTATGGCTGCAGGCCCAGAAGCAAGCTGGGGGTCTGCAGTTGTCTCCAGTGGAGCTCTGTGGGCCTTAAACGCCTCCCCTGCAGAACACTCTGGTATTTCACAACAATAGGGCCCGTCTGCCCCGATGTGATGCCCAGAGCCTACTGTCACCATGTCCCACCGGCTGGGGTTTCTCCCCAAGTTTGTCTGTGCCTCCAGTGTGTGGCACCCCTTGACATACGCTGTTTGTGACTTGAGAATGCACTGGATCCTCCTCTACGGATGACAGGCCCTTTTGAGAGCAAGCGACATAGCTACAACCCAACTGAACTGTAAACTCGTGTAACAGTAAGGACTTAGCTCTGAAGTCACACTTCCTGGATTTGACTCCGGGTTCTGTTTACTGGCTGTGTGATCTTGGGCAGGTTCTGTCTCAGCCTCTCCAAGACTCAATTTCTCCACTGGTAAAGTAGGGACAGTAACAGTCTTCCATAAAGCTGTGGGATGCGTGCTATAGTGTGTATAAGAAACATCTGGAAATGGGCCCAGAAATCTACCTAAAAATAATAGTTAACTTTGAGTCAGACCATACTTTGAGAAATAGCTGTTCTGTGTTACAAAACCAATAATTTGGCCGGGCACGGTGGCTCAAGCCTGTAATCCCAGCACTTTGGGAGGCCGAGGCGGGCGGATCACGAGGTCAGGAGATCGAGACCATCCTGGCTAACATGGTGAAACCCCGTCTCTACTAAAAATACAAAAAACTAGCCGGGCGTGGTGGCGGGCGCCTGTAGTCCCAGCTACTCGGAGGCTGAGGCAGGAGAATGGCCTGAACCTGGGAGGCGGAGCTTGCAGTGAGCCGAGATCGCGCCACTGCACTCCAGCCTGGGTGACACAGCGCGAGACTCCGTCTCAAAAAAAAAAAAAAAAACAAAACCAATAATTTGTCCTAGAATGTTGAGTTCTGGGTAGCTTAGAAAACTTCCAGGCCAGGCGTGGTGGCTCAAGCCTGTAATCCCAGAACTTTGGGAGGCTGAGGCAGGCAGATAACCTGAGGAGTTCGAGACCAGTCTGGCCAACATGGTGAAATCCGTCTCTACTAAAAATGCAAAAATTAGCCAGGTGTGGTGGTGCACACCTGTAATCCCAGCTACTCAGGAGGCTGAGGCAGAATTTGCTTGAGCCCAGGAGGCTAAGGTTGCAGTGAGACGAGATCATGCCATTGCACTCCAGCCTGGCTGACAGAGCAAGACTCTGTCTCCAAAAAAAAACAAGAGATCTTCCATAATGCACATTTTCAACATTAACATTCAGCTGACCCTTGAACAACACAGGTTTGAACCGTGAAGGTCCACTTATGTGCAGAGGTTTTTCAATCAAAGGTGGATGGGAAACACAGCACTTGAGGGATGTGAGACCCAAGTATATGGAGAGCTGGCGACTCCTATCCGATCATTCCTATCCCAGCTTCACGTGTGCCAGGAAAAGCCCCAGGTGTGGACTTGCAAGTCAAGGCACATCAGCCCCCAGGCCCAGCCCCCAGAGCACCACAGCTCTGCACAGTTGTCAGTGGCCTTCATGTGCACCTTGGAGCCTGGCAAATGTAAAGGTCAGCAGATGCCAGGCTCCCGGTTCCCTCCTGACCATCCAAAGCCAGAATCCCTTTTCTATGTCAAAAAAGGTCTCAGGTATGACATATTGGAAGCTATACTTTTATTAATTTTGGATGATTGAAAACAGACTGAAATGGACATACTGAGCCCATAAGAAACAGAAGCCCCAGGCAGGAAACCACTGTTTTATCAGAGTTCTTCCCTCAGCATTGCTATCCAGATTTGCTGAGACTGGCTGTGGTTTGTTTACCTTGTATGATGCACTCTTTTTCCCAGGCTGTTTCACAAAGTGGGGTCGGCGTGATGAGAATGACTCGATTCTCAGGGATGTCCACAGACTTCAGGTACTGCACCATGCTCTTTAAATTCGCAGCATACTCCTCCAGGGGAATGTGCTGCTTGGGATTCTCATCTGCTCAAGAGAAACAGGAGTACTCAACCATGCATATTGATTATAAGTGACCATTCAGGTGAACACACTTCTGCAAATGCCTGTTATTCATGATGTCACTGGGGGATTGTTTAACACCAAGGACACAGAAGGTTTTCTCCTTAATGAATTAAAATGTATAGTTCTTCATAAAACAAGACTTCAAAGGCTCTAACTAGGGGCACTGTAAGTACTCTTGTCTTTTCATCACTAGTATCCAGATGGTTATTAATTACGTTGAATTTGTAAAGAAATTAAAGATCCCAGCCTGTTGAGTGAGACGGCCTAGGTTCAAATCCTGGCTTTGTCACTCCTCGCCACAGAACCACGGACACTTAGCCTTTCTGTACCTCATTGGTAAAATGGAAGATGGTAATAGGGTCTCCCCTCCTAGGACTGAAAATCAAAATAGCTAAGAGTTTACAGCACTGAGAGCAGGTGCCTTCACAAAGCAAGCACTCAGTCTAAACAAATGGCACCTATGACTACTACTACTATTACTGCAAAGGAGTATTTTCTAGACAGGCTCTCACTGAAGTATTATAAGGGTCATTGTATACCATTTGCTAACCACATGTAAGTACAGTATCAAGAAAAAAAAAAGTCACCAATGATCCTACCACCCAGAAAACCACTGTTGGCATTTGGATGTATATCTTTCCAGTCTTTTCATGAAGATATGTACACTTTTACAAAAATGAGTTTGCACTGAAGATTATATTCACACTGAAGACTTTATATTTTGCTTTTCTCTATAGATTGTTTTAGAGACAGGTTCTCGCTCTGTCACCCAGGCTGGAGTGTAGTGTGATCACAGCTCACTGTAACCTGGAACTCCTGGGCCCAAGCAACCCTCCCCTCCCAGCTCAGCTTCCTAAGCTGGGACTAGCCGGGACGAGCATGCATCACCACACTTGGCAAACTTTGTTGCTGTTGAGACAGAGTCTCACTCTGTTGCCCAGGCTGGTCTCAAACTCCTGGCCTGGCCTCCCACTGTTGGGATTACAGGCATGAGCCACCATGCCTGGCTCACATAACATATTATGAGCTTTTCTGTGTCCCTAAATAGTCCTCAAAAAAATGGTATTTAGTTGTAGGGTGACCACACGATGTTCGTTTCCTTACTGTACAGCTTCTAATCTGCTGTTATAAATAGCAATACATGGCCAGGTGCGGTGGCTCACGTCTGAAATCCTAGCACTTTGGGAGGCCGAGGCAGGTGGATCACCTGAGGTCAGGAGTTCGAGACCAGCCTGGCCAACATGGCAAAACCCTGTCTCTACTAAAAATACAAAAATTAGCCAGGCGTGCTGGCAAGCACCTGTAATCCCAGCTACTCGGGAGGCTGAAGCAGGAGAATCATTTGAACCTGGGAGGTGGAGGTTACAGTGAGCCGAGATCTTATCACTTCATTCCAGCCTAGGCAAAAGAGCGAAACTTTCTCAAAAAAAAAAAAAAAAAAAAAAAAAAAAAAAAAAGGCAATACACAGAAATCTCTGCACATACATCTGGCTGCGTATCTGAATATTTCCTGAGGCTGAATTTCTACACGTCGGCAGTCCCTTGGCGCATACCGCCTCACAGCTTTCCAGAGGATTACAAGCTATTCTTTCACCAGGAACGTAAGAGTTCCAATCTTATTTCATGCCTGTCAGCTATATGTATTACTGCTTCATGTTGCTTTACTCCTATGAGTCAAAAATCAAAATACCTTGTTTTAATTGACATTTTTTAAGTTTTCACACATTTTCAAATATGTATTTGCTGTTAAATTTCTCCTTTTATCTGTTCCTGTCCTTTGCCTATACTTTCTATTGGAGTTAGTATTTTTCTTATTGATTTCTACACTAAAGACATTACTCTCGTCTGCCACATTTTTTGGATATTTTCCTTAACACACATCATTTTCTTTTTCAGTTTTTTCCTAGCCTAAGCTATTTTAAGTTTATTTTGTAAACCTGTTTTTCCTCTGTGGCTTCTTCCACTGCTCTTATACTTAGGACATGTTTTTCCTTTTCCTAAATTTGATAAGAACGCATCTTTTTAAAAAATTCTGTTTTGAATTTTCTTACGGTTTTTGGTACAAGATAGAAAGTGAAGATTAATTTCTTCCCAAATAGAATGGTTACCGTGCAGGGTCTCCCGATGCCTGTAATCTAGATAATCTTTCTCGCAGGCAGCAAGAATTCCTCTTACTGCAGCTGTGTTCCTTCATGTCCAGCCTCAACGCAGATGCCTCCCAGCGTGCCTGTGAACAGCAGACCACACCACTTCTGTGGCACAAGTAGGGGCACAAACGAAATTTCTGGAAGATGACTGCCTCACTTCCCAAAACAAAGGCTGGTTTTTGTTTATAGAATGCAGAAGGCTTTTTTCAAGAGTAGAAAGGGAAGAAAGGCCTCTTACACAGCTAGCTTTCCTCTAGTCACAGCAGCAATTCTTCAGCAATCAGAGACCATCTCCTTTTCCAAACCCACACTCAACCGCTGCCCAGGATTCAAGCCTAACTGAGGTCAGGGTGGCTGCTCCCGAGACACCCTCCCTAAGACACTCCACCAGCCGCATCAGTTCTGCTGCCACATGCATCAACTAAAGAGAAAAACATTACAAACCTAGCATAGCACTAACAGACTAGAAAATATTTAAGTGTTTGCAAGATTAGGACTGCCAGCAACCGAGGCATGTAGAAACCAGGGCGAGAATAAAATCCACCAGTGTTAAAGCCAGGAATACATATAAACTCAAGGAACTCATAAGCTTGGCAAAACTATCTATTGGGAGAAAGTAAACAGTTGAAAAAAGTGTATTAAATGTAAGTTTGCTGTAACATAAAAATGATTAAAAGTGAGCTAGAAGAACATAAAAAATGCTTTTACCTTTTAATGCACTGTCATTGGCCCCAAAGAAAATTGTAACTGCTACTGGGATGTCCAAGCTATTTCCTTTCCTGATTAATCTTGGAAGGATAATTTTGGCCCATCTGGTATTGTAACCTGAGAATCCACGATTCAGAACATCACATTTTCTGAAACGAAAAATTTTAAAAGATGAATTGTGGGCAAGAAGTGTTTATGGTCCCAGTAACCAGCCTTTAGTGAGGGTGTGCTCTCTGGGATTCTGAGCCCGTCACATGTCTCTAAGCCACCCCCAGGTTTCACTTTGATAGGAGCAAGAACATAGTTGAAGCATGCTAATCTTAAGCCTTTCAAAGATATACGTAAATACGCCATACTCCTCCATGAGAGGAGTAATTTTATATAAAGGGGCTGTGATGAAGTCTACAGCCTATTTGACTTCAAGCATGGTATAGTGGGGTGCTTTTAAAATGGAGTTCACAAAAGATAATCTCAGCAAGTATCTCAGGTAAAGTCACTAATATCCTGGAACTTAGTTTAGTTTATATTTAAATAGTCTATAGAATATTTGAGATTTCTGGTTTTGATTAGTTTTAGTATTCATTGTGTTTCAACTTAAACCGGTTCATTAGTAGGCTTTTTGTTTCCTTCTTAAAAATAGTTGGATTCACGGTACTGTAGGTGTAATGGGGGGGAGGGAAAAGCCAGGTTGTCTGGATTTATTCTTGGCTCCACCTGTGACTAGGCGTGACCCTGGGCGTGCTGTGAGCCTTCCTCACGTGTCAAGTGAGAACAGTTAAGGAACAGGCAGTAGGTTTAAAACCCCTCAGAGAATACCAGTCACAAGAGGGACCCTTGTTTTCTTAGTCTTGGTAAAATGATATGATTTGGGATTTGCTTCAGAATAATCCAGAATAATCCATAGGAGGAGGGATGGATGGGCTCATTTCACTCTTTGCTTCTGTAGATATTTAAAGTTGTCCATAAAGTTTTCTTAAAATGACTCCTGGGGTTCAGTTTACGATTAGTAAATCAATATGGTTCATCTTGGTGTCTTCACATTCCCATATGTGCATAACCAAGCCGCGAAGCCGGAGCACTCGTGGAGAGCTGCAGGCCGCCGCGCTAGGCAGTGGGCTCCAAAGCAGCACAAGGGGACACTTTTTATGACACTACTCAAAGTTCTCAGGCGACATTTATAAACTGGAGAACAGTAACCAAAACTCAGCCTGCCTTCAAAGTGAGATTGCTTTTGTCTGTAATGATACAATGGTGACAAGCCATTTCAGAGTGAAATCACGATACGTTACAATGAAGTGCTGGGCTGGGTGTGGGGGCAAATGCCTGTAGGTCCCAGCTACTCAGGAGGCTGAGGTGATGGTGGCTTTAGCCCCAGAGGTGGAGGCTGCAGTGAGGCCTGATCACAATGCTGCACTCCGGCCTGCGGGAGAGGTGTCGAGCGTCTGAGCCCAAGCTAAGCCATCATAACCCCGTGACCTGCACGTATACATCCAGGTGGCCTGGAGCAACCGATAAACCACAGAAGGAATGAAACAGCTAGTTCCTGCCTTAACTGATGACATTCCACCATTGTGATTTGTTCCTGCCCCACCCTTATCAATCGACCTTGTGACATTCCTCCCCTGGACAGTGAGTCTCAGGAGCTCCCCACAGAGCACCTCGTGACCCCCTCCCCTAACAATAACCACCTTTAACTGTCATTTTCCACTACCTCCCCAAATCCTACAAAACTGCCCCAGCCCATCTCCCTTTGCTCTTTTCAGACTCAGCCCACTTGCACCCAAGTGAATCAACAGCCTTGTTGCTCACACAAAGCCTGTTTGGTGGTCTCTTCACATGGACGCATGTAACAAGAGTGAAACCCTGTCACAAACAAAAACCATCAAAACCCAAAATAAAGTGCGGCAGAATTGTGACAAGGTGAGTCTCAGTCATGGCAGCACTTCAAAAAATAAAAAAAGGCAAAGTAGCTTCCTACCAGTGTGGCGTGGCAGTCAAACCGCAAGCTCTGCGATCACAGCAGCTGGACTTAGATCTGTCTGCCGTTGACCAGCAAAGAGGCACTGGCCATTTACTTGATTTGTCGGAATCTGCCCAGCCATCAGAGCTCAACCCTAAAATATCTAATTGGTCAGACTGAGTGAAGACTAAATTTTTTCAGTTCCTTCTCCTATATATGATTAGGGAAGGCAAGCAAAATTAACAAAGGAGAAATGTTCTGTTCAGAACTATCCATCCGTAAGATGGATCCCTAAGACATTTTCCATCTGCAAGTACTCAAGTATCGGAAACCACTCTCACCTGACCAGCTTGTCAGCCAGCGATGCTCCCCATCCACCCTGCTGGAAGGAAAACTGGAGGAAGAAAAGCCCATTATTACTAATGACTGTAACGGGGCATCTCAGCAAGGGCAGCTCTGATTGGCAACTTGTGTTTTCTCCGCACTCCCTTCTTGGCTTTGATTGCCTCACTGTGAGGCATTTTGGGGATTACAGGTAAGTACACCTGGCAGCACTTTAGCAGAGGGGTATTTTTCTCCATCAAAAGCTAAACAGCCTGTAATCCCAGCACTTTGGGAGGCCGAGGCGGGCGGATCACATGAGGTCTGGAGTTCGAGAGCAGCCTGTTCCACATGGCGAAACGCCGTCTCTACTAAGAATACAAAAATTAGCCCGGTGTGGTGGTGCACGTCTATAATCCCAGCTACGCGGGAAGCTGAGGCAGGAGAAACGCCTGAATCCGGGAGGCAGAGGTTGCAGTGAGCCGAGATCGCGCTACTGCGCTCCAGCCTGGGCGATAGAGCGCGACTCTGTCTCAAAAAAACCCGGGGGGAGGGGGAGGGGGGAAGCCAAACAGAAATCTAAGTTCAGGAAATAAAGTCAAAGGTCAGTGAGGAAACTGAAGGCCATGCCGCCTCACTGCTGCGCAGGTTACCGGGCTGAGGATGAACACTTTTTCATACACATTCCCATGGAATTCGGGAAGCCCCGACTGCCCCATATGCCTAAAACTAATGTTACCAGTTACGGGCGTACACAGAAAACCCGGTGAAGCAAGTCCTAAGAGGAGGACACACGCAGGAATGGCCTTTCTACTCCCTCCCCGAAGTAAGAACCTGCATTTAGAAGACCGTTCCCTTCACGGGAGGTGAGAGGATCTTGGATGAAGGGATGGTCCTTTTCTACCTAATTCGTGAAGGCATTTTACTTCCAAGGTGAACCCCTAACGGCCCCACCTGTGCCCGCAGGGAGTGCGGCGAGCGGGTTCACGGCGCCTCCGCCCGGAGCCGACCGCGGGGCCTCCGGGGACACAGCGCGCGGTCGCCCTGAGTCGCTCACCGGGACCCGGAGGGGAAAGGCCGCTGCCCGGGAGGGCGCTGGGGGGACGACCGCGCATCTCGACCCGGTGGGAGGCGGCGAGGGGCGGGCAGCGCGGCCGGGTCCCCTCGCGTCTGTGCCGGGAGCCCTCAGGCGGCCACCAGGGGACCCGTCGCTCCTCCGGGGTCGCCACGGAAGTGGCCAGGCCTCCGGCCCAGCCGTCTCAGGGGCCGAAAAGGACGGCGGGGAGCCTCGGCAGCGACCCCGCAGGGAGGCCGGGGCGGAAGGCCGAGCCTCGGGGCGGCGGTACCTGGGTGATGGAGTCCCCGAAGAGCAACAAGCGAGGCCAGAGCAGGGCGCTCCCGCAGCCCGCGGCCTCGCACAGCGCCATGGAGCCGCCGGTCGGGGCGGGGCGGAGCGGAGCCGCCAGCCGGGAAAGGCGCCTGCGCAGTGGCCGTCCGTGGGTTCCAGGGGCAGGGCTCGTCCGGCACCCAAGCGGCCACTTTGGTGAGGCACAAAGGTCGTTGCCTCTCGGACACCGGAGTCCGTTTGCAAGAAGCTCGGCCTCCGCGCTTGTTCACTCACAGCAAGGCTGCCCCCAGGGAATCCGAAACCCGCGTCCCGCCGCGTGGTTCCCAGAAGAAAAGCGGTTCTGGGCCGCCCGAAGCGCACCCCGCGCTCCGCGAGTGCAGGTGCGTTCGGCAAAGGGCAGGAGTGTGTCCGCAGGACGCGCGGCGGGAACCACAGCTGGCCCTCGGTGGGGCGGAGGGCTGCTCCAGGCCCCCCTGGAAGAGGTCGTGGGGTGCGGGCGCGGCCTCCTGCGCCGGGCGTCACTCTGGAGGGCCTGTAACACCCAAGAGGGCGCAGGCACTGCGGAAACCCTGGCAGTACCTCGTGGTTCTGCGAATGATAAGGGAAAGCAGCTGCACGTTCAGTGCGCGCGCAGCCGCTTTTCTTTTTCCAGCCGTTGGGTGGATGCGCGGATACAGAACCCCGCGGACACACAGCACTGAGTTACTTCCAAGGGATTCGTCTGTTAAAACGTGGTTGTAATGCAACGTTCTTACCTCAACTGTGCAGTGAAGTTCGGCGGCCGAGCTAAAAACGGGTGGGAAGGATGCCTTGAAATCACAGAGCTGTAGATGAATAACAGAAGGGCCAGGGGAGCCGGCGCAGAGACCGACCCCGCTCCCTGGGTCGGGGCGATGGGTATAGAGCACGACGCTCTTTAGGTTACTCATCCCAAGCTCGCTTGGATCACCTGGGGGAGCTTTATAAATAAGATCCAACCAAAGGCCCTCACTCCAGCCGACTAACTCACCTGGTGAGCAGGACTTGGGTACAGGTGCACTTGTAATGCACCCCACGTGATCCCCACGGGTAGCCCAGATGGAGAGGCCCTGCTAGAGGAAGCAAAGGTGCCTGGACTTCATCTTTATCACAAGGACTTCATTAAGGCCTTCAAGCAGCTGAGGCCCGAGGCCAAGTCTGTTCCAGGAATCAGCTGTAGGGGAGGAGATGGAGGGGGTTGCAGGAATTCCGAGGGGAGAGAAGACTTGGGCTCGAACAGCAGCAGTGGAGATGAAGACAGAGATTCAAGTGCTACTTAGAATCCTTATTATGAACTCAAATTGGTTACCCCATGGGAGAGGGTAACCAGCAGCGGTTGCAGTGGGCAGATCTTGATGGTTTCGATGGGAACTGCACATATATGCCTGGAAGAAGAATCCATAAATTCTAAAATAATGGGCAGTTGATTTAGTAGTTAGTTCTAGAATAATGGACAAATCAGTTGGCAATTTAGCAGTATTCAGGCTGTTGGAATAAAGGCCATTTGACATGCAAAGTAAACAGGCTCCCCCAGAGAAACGAATGCATTTTATTTTAGGTAACAGAAGTACAGTCCAGTATTTTTCAAAAGTTCATATACAGGAACAGTCTCAGTGGACTGGCGTCAGGGCCTCGTACAGTCTCTGTGCAGCCAGCTCCACCATTTCCCGGAGGGATTCATCATCTTCGCCTCCCTCTTCACATTCTACAGTCTGAAAGTGAGGCACAAACAAGACTTTGTTAGCGTTAAGTCTATAATCGTTATATGGAAGTTAAATGAATACTCTTAAAAAACCATCATCTCATAAAAATTAGCCAGGTGTGGTGGCGTGTACCTGTGGTCCCAGATACTCAAGAGGCTGAGGTGGGAGGATCACTGAGCCGGGGAGGTTGAGGCTGCAGTGAGCTGTGATTGCACCACTGCACTCCAGCCTGGGCGGCACAGCGAGACCGGGTCTCAAAATAAAAAACAGAACAGCCATCTCTGTGGGCGGAGGTCACAGTGGGACTGATTACCATGAAACAGAAGGGCCGCCCTACACACTTGTGGGCGTGTGGTGCTTCCTGACGGCACGATGGTCTGAATTAGTGATGATTTGATGCAGGGGGAAAGACTGGGGAAAAGTCTAGTAAACTACATTTACATCAGAGCCCACATTTTGATCCAGTAAATGATACTCCAGGGAAGTCCATCTACGCCACACAAATTACTTGGCAAGGAATGGATGTAGCTATCTACTCAACATTTGGTATTGAATTTGACTGGAAATCACTAATAATCTTCTAGTTACTTCGTTTTTGTTGTTGTTGTTTTGAGACAGTCTTGCTCTGTTGCCCAGGCTGGAGTGCAGTGATGTGATCTCAGCTCACTGCAACCTCACTGTCTCTCCGGTTAAAATGATTCCCGGGTTCTCCTGCCTCAGCCTCCCAAGTAGGTGGGATTACAGGTGCACCACCACGCCTGGCTAATTTTTGTATTTTTAGTAGAGATGGGGCTTCACCATGTTGGCTACGCTGGTCTCAAACTCTTGACCTCAGATGATCCACCCACCTTGGCCTCTCAAAGTGTTGGGATTACAGGCATGAGCCACCACGCCTGGCCTCTAGTTCTTTTTTTTTTTTTGGAGATGGAGTCTCGCTCTATCATCCAGGCTGGAGTGCAGTAACATGATCTCGGCTCACTGCAACCTCTGCCTCCCAGGTTTAAGCAATTCTCCTGCCTCAGCCTCCCGAGCAGCTGGGACTACAGGCACCTGCCGCCATGCCTGGCTAATTTTTTTGTATTTTTTTTTAGTAGAGACGGGGTTTAACTGTGTTGCCTGGGCTGCTTTTGGATTCCTGAGCTCAGGCAATCCGCCCGCCTCAGCCTCCCAAAGTGCTAGGATTACAGGTGTGAGTCACGGCACCCGGCTTTTTTTTTTGAGACAGAGTCTTGCACTGTCACTCAGGCTGGAGTGCAGTGGTGCGATCTCGGCTCACTGCATGCTCCGCCTCCCGGGTTCACACCATTCTCCTGCCTCAGCCTCCCGCGTAGCTGGGATTATAGGCGCCCGCCACCGCGCCTAGCTAAATTTTTGTATTTTTAGTAGAGACAGGGTTTCACTATGTTGGCCAGGCTTGTCTCGAGCTCCTGACCTTGTGATCTACGTGCCTCGGCCTCCCAAAGTACTGGGATTATAGGCGTGAGCCACCGTGCCTGGCCTCTAGTTACTTCTTAAAGCTCAACTACAAAACACTATATGCTGTTTAAAGAAGGTTTTTATCATACCATAAACATTTCCCATTAAAAACTTAGGAAAGAGGAAAAGACCACCTATGACCTAATGATAACTACGGTTACCATTTCAGTGTAGTAACACATATATATAATTATATATATATAACATGTATTAAAAACAAAAAAAGGATAATTTCTTATATGTACTAACTTGTAACTTTTTTTTTTTCACTCAACAATGTATAGTGGACAACTCTGCACATGAATAAACCTGCCTCATCTTTTGCTGGTACAAATGTATGGGGCACACGTGCAGTTTTGTTACATGTAGAGAGAGCTCAATGGTCTGATCAGGGCTTTCTGGGTACCCATCACCTGGACAGCAAACCCTGTACCCATCACCCGCCCCGACACCCTTCTGAGTTTCCATGGTGTGTCACTCCACTCTCTATGGCCATGTGTGTACATTTTTTTAGTATACTTCTCAGTGAGAAGATGGGATACCTGACTTTCTGTGCCTGGCTTATTTCACTAAAGATCTCCAGTTCCATCCATATTGCTGCAAGGGACATAATTCCATTCTTTTTGATGGCTGAATAGTATTCCATTGTGTACATATACCACATTTTCCTTTTCCATTCTTCTGCTTATGGACACTTAGGTTGAGGCCATATATTTGCTATTATGAATTGTGCTGCAATTAACATATGAATGCAGGTATCTTTTTTTTTTTTTTTTTGGAGACAGAGTCTCACTCTGTCACCCAGGCTGAAGTGTAATGGTGTGATCTCTCAGCTCATTGCAACCTCTGCCTCCCAGGTTCAAGGGATTCTCCTGCCTCAGCCTCCTAAGTAGCTGGGAATACAGGCACCTGCCATCATGCCTGGCTAATTTTTTTTTTTTTTAAGAGATGGGGTTTCTCCATGTTGGTCAGGCTGGTCTCGAACTCCTAACCTCAGGTGATCCACCCACCTCAGCCTCCCAAAGTGCTGGGATTACAGGTATAAGCCACCGCACCTGGCCTCTCAAACCTTATTGTTTGGAAAATCCACTTGGATCTTGCTGGTGCAAACAGAAGAGCAGCTAGAGAGTCAACAAGATGCCAAACTAGAGAAGGTCTGAGGTGAAGTGAGCTGTGCTATGGAAAAGGACAGCAATGGAGTGGCATACATGGGAATCTTGTACTATGCAGTGACCCGGAAAAACACGGAAAACTTCAAACATAATAATATAGAAAGAACAACGTGAAAAAAATGTTGCAAACACTGGAAGCAAATGCCAATATGCAAAAGTAGACTGTTGAGTGGGAGCACAGATTATTTATGCCTTCACTTTACTTCCCAAGTGTTATGAAACGTAGGAAAGAGCAGCTACATACCCGTGTCTCCAAGTTAAGGTTGGCAGTTTTCCCGTCCACTGTGACACTAAGAATAGAGTCGTCCTTTACACTTATACAGTCTTCTCCAAATATGTCCCTTAAAATAAGCAGAAATGCAGGATTAGTGAAAAAGCCCAGCTTTACATATTTGAGGAAAAAAGTAAAACTGAAGATAGGTCCTAGTTCTAAAGTAGAACACTGTATTTACTTTTTTTTTTTTTTTGAGATAGAGTCTTGCTCTGTTGCCCAGGCTTGAGTGCAGTGGCTAGAGTCCAGCTCACTGCAACCTCTACCTCCCAGATTCAAACATAATAATATAGAAAGAACAACGTGAAAAAAATGTTGGAAACACTGGAAGCAAATGCCAATTTGCTTGCAAAAGTAGACTGTTGGGTGGGAGCACAGATTATTTATGCCTTCACTTCACTTGATTCTCCTGCCTCAGCCTCCTGAGTAGCTGGGATTACAGGTGTGCACCACTGCAGTTGGCTAATTTTTGTATTTTTAGTAGAGTCAGGGTTTCACCATGTTGGCCAGGCTGGTCTTGAACTCCTAGCCTCAAGTGATCCACCTGCCTCAGCCTCCCAAAGTGTTGGGATTACAGGCATGAGCCACCATGCCCAGCCTGTATTTATTCTTCAGACAAGCTTCTTATTTGCCTTGATACAGCTTATTAAGTTTATCAAACAGGGAAAATACACAGCTATTATTCAAGAATGATCTATTTAGCAGGCATCATGCTAGGTGGTTTATATACATTATCTTAACCTAGAATAATTTTGGTAAGGATCCTCTTTTACATGTGAAGAAAACAAGACACAGAAGTTAAGTGATTTGCTCAAAGCCTCAGAACTAGTCAACAGCTGAGCTGGCATTCAAATCCAGGTATCCAGGTTTAAACGGCTCCCAAGCCCACTCGCTGTCCACTCCTACTTTAATTAAACTCAGTACTTACTGTGCATCTTCTATGCGGCAGGTGCTGTGCTAGGAGCTGGGGATACAGAAGGCACTAAGACATTGCCTCTGTCATCGAGAGAAACAGTTTTGATCATTAATTTCAACATCGTCCCCACTGGTACAGAGGTGTTGGGAAATAGCAGTCCACCAGCAGGCTGAGTGCAGGTAAGAAAGGCAGGCAGTGACTCTACAACCCACGGACCATGGTCAGCCTAGGACAGTTAAGCACTGACAACACCGTAGTAAGCTGGGGAAGCGGGGAGTGGGAATCAACTGCTTGCATCTTCAGGCAATTACTGTTCATCATATGTGTGAATAAAGTTAGCTGGGACCCTAGCCCAAAGGAAAAGATTATATTTTATTTATTTATTTTGAGACTGAGTCTTGCTTGTTGCCCCGGCTGGAGTGTATGTCACGAACTTGGCCCACTGCAACCTCTGCCTCCTGGTTTAAGCAATTCTCCTCCCTCAGCCTCCTGAGTAGTTGGGATTACAAGCACCTGCCAGCACACCTGGCTCATTTTTGTATTTTTAGTAGCGGTACTTTAGATGGGGTTTTGCCATGTTGGCCAGGCTGGTCTCAAACTCCTGATCTCAAGTGATCCACCTGCCTTGGCCTCCCTAAGTGCTGGGATTGCAGGTGTGGGCCACCGCACCCAGCCAAAAAGATTATATTTTAAATACAGAAATGTATTCAAAAGGATAGGAAAAAAAGGTTTTATTTCCATGTGATCCACTGTTAGCTGTCTAAAGAAACCAGTACATTTACTCCTATCTAATCCTAAGTATTTAAACAACTGGGGAAACAGCTGCATTTTTAAGGGTACGATTGGCTTTGAAGTTTCAGGACATGGGAACCTCCCATTCCTGGGTCGAATGGAGGCTGTCTCACACTCCTGTTCCTCAGAGTTGAATAGTTCTGGTGTATTTGTGAGAGGTGAGGGAGAGGAAGGGGAGGCGGGAGGAGTGGTGTCAGGAGGACAGGGAGGAAGGCCAGAGTGAAGGTCCAGTGAAGAGCCACGGCCTCCCGCAGACTGCCCTCCCCACGGCTCCCGAGGACCAGCTGCAGCAATGTGAACTTCCACTCTGCACCCTGACTGCAGCACGTGGGAGAGCGGGGCCAGTGCAGGGTCACACAGGTTTTCTATTTCTGTAGAGCCTCTGGGAACAGAGCCACCAACAGGACTGTTGTAGTCAAGTCCCTGGTCACCAACACCCACCTTCTACAATAGGGCTCTTTAACCTGGGGTCCCGGGATAGCCGGTGGGGAGGGGGTTGTCTAACCTCCTTGAAATCAAAGGTAGAACTGCATATATGTATGTCTCCCGCCCCCCGCCCCACAGCCTTACCTGACTGCCAAAGGGGTCAAGGATGTAAAAATGATTAAGATACTCAGACTTCAACACTGGCAGAGTTAAGTCCTCTGCAAAATGAGTTGAGAGAACAGAGGCTCCAGGGGTAGGAACCAGTAAAATCTGTGGCCTTTTCAACAGCCATGGAAATCACTGTGCCTGCACTGTTAGCTGGTTTTGTATGAGAGGAATGTTCTTTAAAATCAAAATGACAACACAGAGAATACTGTTTTGAAGATGTATGACAACTTCTATAAGCAAAGTCATCATGTAAAGCCTATCTTTTTTTTTTTTTTTTTAAAGCCACCAAACTGCTGCTTTAGTGGGCCGGGTGCGGTGGCTCACGCCTATAATCCCAGCACTTTGGCAGACGGAGGCAGGTGGATCACAAGGCCAGGAGTCCGTGACCAGCCTGGCCAATATGGTGAAACCCTGTCTCTACTAAAAATACAAAAATTAGCTGGGTGTGGTGTCACATGCCTGTAGTCCCAGCTGCTGGGAGGTGGAGGCAGGAGAATCGCTTGAACCTGGGAGGTGGAGAGTGCAGTGAGCCGAGATTGCGCCATTGCACTCTAGCCTGGGCAACAGAGTGAAATGAAAGTTTATGTCTACAGAAAAAAAAAAGGTTAGTGTAGAATTTTGGGGAAAGGAAGGAACGGACAGAAATCATAAAAGCCTTCTAAACTAGGAGGACACCTTACTTTGTTAAAATGTCTAATGGGGTGAGGGCTCACGTCTATAATTCCAGCATTTTGGGAAGCCAAGACAGGAGGATCCCTTGAGCCCAGGAATTTGAGACCAGCCTGGGCAACATAGGGAGACCCTGTCTCTCCAAAAAAATAAAATTAAGTGGGCATGGTGGTGCGAGCCTGTGATCCCAGCTACTCGGGAGGCTAAGGCAGATTGCTTGAGCCTGGGAGTCGAGGCTGCAGTGAGCCGAGATCACGCCGCTGTATTCCAGTCTGGGCAATGGAGCAAGACTCTATCTCCCAAAAATAAAAATAACATAAAATAAAACAAAGAGAAATACTTAGTTTAAAGGTAATTCATCGCTTACAGACTATCTAAGAAGAGTCTAGAAGAACACCATTTTACAAAGAATTCACATTTAACAATACATAAAATAATTCTTGAAGCTACAGTAACATTCAGCTAAGATTTCTGTACTTGTCCTTGAAGAGAATGTTTTAACCCTCGCTGCCTGTGCCAGCGTCCTGAAGCAGTGTATTACATGAAACACCAATGGCTGACCTAGCAGGCCACAGGTGAGTGCAGAGCTGGCAGGGAACGGTTCCAACCCCTCTCCTTCCTGACAGAGAAGCAGGCCTCAGAGCAGTGCAGTGGCCTGGTCAGAGCCACACCCCAGTCCTTGTAGGAGCCAAAGCCGAATCCAGGCCTCCTTCTAGCCCACTGTCACTACCTTGTTGAGAAATAATGGGTGAAAAACTTACTGAAGCATGATCTCCAACCTCTTGCTATAAACGTGCATTTCTAATTTTTTAGAAACCTTCTGTACTGCACCTGGAAAAAAAAAAGCGACAGAGTTCAATTTCTAAATTCCTATTCAGAATAATTTCCAAATCAATAATCAGAATCTGGTTACTGATAAGTTAAAGTGGTTAACTATGGAATCCTTAAAGTGACAAGCATGGGCTTGTATTATTTGCCTGCTAAAGGAAATGGATACTTTCATCATTTAATTTCATGTTCTTTTTATTTGTATTTTTAAAAAATTTTTCTATTACATCTTTTTACCCTTTCTTCAATATTTCATGTTCTTATTAAAGAACCACAAAATGGCACTTCATATTACTTTTAGTTTTATTTCCCACATTTCTCAAACTTTACATTTATGATCACGGGCAATTAAAATAACTCCAGGAATTCTAGGGGCATATTCAAGCTCAGAGATCTATGAAGTATTTTATCTAAAATGTGGTATAAATTTAGCATTCTATTAGATATAATTATTTTAATAAAAATTAATATTTAAAATAACTTGTCTATTAAATTACTCAGCTTTCCTTCCCAAACAAAGAAACCTGACAGTTTGGGAAGATGAGCCCCCTTAATATGGAGTTTCAGACATGCTCTGACCCCTCATTCTACAGCTCAGCGCGTCACCAGTAGCAAAAGAGCGCAGAGCTCACGGTCTGGCGCTTCCCCAGAAACTTAAACAGTGAGCATTTGACCCAGTAATTCTACTCCTCGGTATAGATCCAAGAGAAATGAAAGCGTGTATCTACCGAAAAACTGACATCCAAATCTCCATGGTGGCACTATTCATAAAAGCCGTAAAATAGAAACAACCAAAGTATCCATCAACGGATGAATGGATAAACAAAATGTGTTGTGTCCACACGATGGGAAATTATTTGGCTATAAAAAGGAATGAAGGACCAATTTATGTGAAGACGGATGAACCGTGAACACAGCATAGCGAAGGAAGCCAGTCATCAAAGGCTATATATTGTATGATTCCATTTATCTGAAACGCTGAGAACAGGCACATCCAGGGAGGCGGGAAGTAACTCAGTGGTTGCTTTGAGTTGGGGAGAATATAGAGATTGGGGCATCACAAGTAAGGGATATGGGGTTCCTTTTTGGAGGTGGTTGTTTATTTATTTATTTATTTAGAGACAGGGTCTTGCTCTGTTGCCCAGGCTGGACTGTAGTGGTGTGATCACAACTCACTGCAGCCTTAACTTCTGGGCTCCGGTGATCCTCTCACCTCAGCCTCCCAGGTAGCTGGGACTACATGCATGCACCACCATGCCCGGCTAATTCTGTGTGTGTGTGTGTGTGTGTGTGTGTGTGTGTAGAGACGGGGTTTCACCATGCTGCCCAAGCTGGTCTCAAACTCCTGGGTTCAAGCAATCTGCTCCCCTGGGCCTCCCAAAGTGCTGGGATTACAGGTGTGAGTCACCATGTCTGGCCTGGTGTGAGGTAAATGTTTTAAAGTTGATTGTGGTGATGGTTGTACAACCCTTAATATGCTAAAAATCACTGAATTCTACACTTTATATGGATGAATTGTATGTGAATTATGTATCAATAATGTTGTCACAAAAAAATAGTGCAGAATTTTAAAATCCTTCAGACAAAACACACATACACCCTATATATATGAATATTTTTACCATTTAATTTCATGTTCATATATATATATATGTATATAAAACGAACAAAAAAGACTTCATTTTACAAAAAGGCTATCAGAATATAATGAAGAGAAGGCAACCTTGGTGGCATTTGATCTGGATTGAACAGACTAAGATAGGAAGCGAAGGCCAGCTGAGCTCTTAGAAGGATGGGGGCCTTAGAGCTGAAAGCTGGGCTGGTCCAAATATGAAAATCCGAAGTTTAGATAGGAAGAAGTCAGTTTGATAAATAATAAATATACATAATCAACTTCCTCTTTTATATATTTTTTATATATATACATGTGTGTGTGTGTGTGTGTGCATGTGTGTGTGTATGAAATGGGGGAAAATACCAGAAATAATCTTATGGACTCACCTATCAACAGGAAAATGTAATATAAGACTGCAATTTCTTTCTTCTTTTTTTTCCTTAGAAAGAGTGTCATGCTCTGTTGCCCAGGCTGGAGTGCGGTGGTGCTATCCTAGCTCACTGTAACCTTGAACTCCTGGGCTCAAGTGATCCTCTCATCTCAGCCTCTCAAGTAGCTAGGCTACTTGTGTGCTACCATGCCTGGCTAAGACTCTGTCATTTCAAAGAGACTTCAAAAATTATGATTTCTTCAATGCACTTTCAATTTCTCAGCCCAAGTAATTACTTTCTCATGTAACACTATGACTTTTTAAAATAGTATATCATCTAAGTGTAGCTTTATTAACTCAATTCTGCACTCCCACATACCTATTTCAATCTACTCTATGGAAAAGACCCAAAATTGTCATTTCTCCTAAACTATTCTATAATTCAAACCATAGTTCATCTAATTCTTTTTAATCCATGAATTTCAACTGTATATACAACTAACTACTTGCCTATAATCTCAGCACTTTGGGAGGCTGAGACGGGAGGACTGCTTGAGCCCAGGAGTTTGAGACCAGCCTTGGCAACATAGAGAGACCCCATCTCCATTTAAAAAAAAGGAAAAAAAGCCCAGGTGCAGAGGCTCACACCTGTAATCCTAGCACTCTGGGAGGCCAAGGTGGGTAGATCACTTGAGCTCAGGCGTTTGAGACTAGCCTAGGCCACATGGAGAAACCCTGTCTCTATAAAAAATACAAAAATTAGCCAGCTATGCTGGTACACATCTGTAGTTCCAGCTACTTGGAGGGCTGAGGTGGGAGGACAACTTGAGCCCAGGAGGTCGAGGCTGCAGTGAGCTGAGATCGCACCACTGTACTCTAGCCTGCATCAGAGTGAGACCCTGTCTCGAAAAATAAAGTAAAATAAAAATATAAAAAAACACAAAGACAAAAAACTAACCAGGTGCTAGCCAAGAAAGCTACATAATAGAACTTTTATACTTTAATTATCATTAGTTTTATTATTAATTACTAAAATAAGCACTTAATTGACATGTAAAAACAGTCTCACAAAATATATTAAAAAATAAATATCTAAGCTATGAAATTACTGAAACTTTCCAAAGTTTATGTGTGTGTATATATGTATGTATATATATATTTGCAAATTCCTGCATTAATATTTAGACAAACTCATCAGACACATGAGATCATATTAAACACAGAATATACAATCGTCCGACACGTATGCCTGTCCTTAATAGGTCTGTGTGTCAAAACAGGACACACATGCTGAAAACAGGTGCCGTGTAAAACAGAAGAATGTTATGGAATATAAAAACAAAATAATGTATTTTGAAAATATGTAAGATTTCCCCTTTGGTTAAGAATGGGGACACATAAATTGAGGTTGGTGGTGAGAGACACACACACACACACACACACACACACACCCCCCGCAGATACAAATACAAGTTGTTTCCAGAATATGGACTGAAGTGTCAGGAGGCTAAGTTATGAAAAGGGAGAAAAGTGCCATCAAGGAAGAATGGGATTGTTTCACAAAGGTGCCTTGAGAAGAGGGCAACTTTTTCTGTAAATGGCCAGATGGCATTCTAGGCTTTGCAGACCATAGGGTCGCTGTCGCAATGACTCAATTCTGCTGCTGTAGCAGGAAAGCGGCATCAGAGGAGATGAACCAGTGTGCACAGCTGTGCTTCGGTAACACCGTACTTACCAAAGCAGGCGGGCTAGGTGTGGCTTGTGGGCCACAGTCGCTGACTCTGCTCTCAATGTGAAAATCCCAGGTTTGGATAGGAAGAAGTCAGTGTGATAATAAATATACAGAATCAACTTCCTCCTGAGCAGCGTAAGTGTCATGTGTACCAGTTCTTGCAATACTTGTCACCTTTGAAAGGAGCAAGTGCTACTTATTAAAACTTAGCCCCGCGAGTGACAACTCGCCATGCTAATGTATCACATACATACCCCGGATCATTATGTTAAAGTTCATCCTGTCTGTTCTCTTTCTGTCACCACTTACAGCTAATCCAACAGGAAATACTGCTGGCTTTATTAAAACAACTCCAGAATCCAGCCACTTTGCGATATCCCCACGACTTCCACCCTAATCTGGGCCACTGTGTGCCACCTGGATGTCTGAAGCAGATCCCAGCTGGAGCCTCTACTTTCTTGCTTGCCCTCTTAACAGTCTACTTTCAGCAAGCACCACGGTAATCCTTTAAAAACTATCAGATCCTGTCTCAGCCCCACTCAAAGCTCTGCAGCATTGCCTCACTTTACTCACACTGAAAGTCTGAGGTCCTTACAATAGCCAGCAAGACTCTATGGGATGTGCCCAACTCCAGACCCTATCAGGAAGCCCTGGGACACACCAGAATGTCAGATCCTTGGAGGGGGCAGATCTGTTTGCTTTGTTCACTGATGTTTTGCAAGCATTTCGAGGCATGCCTGTAATCCCAGCACTTTGGGTGCTCGGTAAATATCTGTCGAACGTTAATGAAAATATGCAAGCACTTCATCATCCCAGAGGAATATAAAACCTCATTCTCCATAAACTACAAAATGGGGAAGAACTAGGAAACACAAGGCACCCAACCAGCTCAACAAACGCTAAATACACGGAACACATGGAAACAGCGCAGTTCTGACCTGTCTGCAATGAACCTCTGCTGCAATGGCCAGAGGCTAACCAAAGGAATGAATGTTTTTATTATTAGCGTCAGAGGGATCACTAATAAAATAGTGATAATTATTTTAAATTCAATTACTGCTGACTAGAGTAAAGGTACATTTCATTTTGGACTGGAGCATTAAGAGAAATAATCAAGATAAAGGCAAATCAACCTACGACAGGCCATGCATTCCTTCCTGTGTGAGAGACACATGCGCTCTGTGGAGAAGATCTGACGCCACAGCGCCTCTTGCTCTTCAGCGCCACTGCTAGGCAGAGCCCTCATCAGAACAGCCGATGCCACCCTGACATCTCTGTGATCCCTCCTCTGCCAAACGGAAAACAGGCTGGCAGAGCTCAGACCCTAAACATCACCAAAGACCTTGCAGTCACACAACATCCTAACCGGCCTAAAAAAATGCCATTTTTGCATAGAAACTTCATTTTTCAGAAAAGTATATCAATTTCTAATTAGTTGACTATTACAAAAAAGACTTCATTTTACAAAAGGGCATCAGAATATAGTGAAGAGAAAGCAACCTTGGTGACATTTTACTTGAACTGAACAGACTAAGATAGGAAGTGAAGGCCAGCTGTGCTCTTAGAGAATGGAGGCCTTAGAGCTGAAAGCTGCGTGGCCCAAAGCCCCTGGGCGTGATTCTGCTCTCCGCACCTAACCCTCTTCCCCACGTCACTTTCCTAACTTCTGCACCACTCCTTACTCATGATCTTTTAAAAAGATCCTCCTAGGCCTGGTGTGGTGGCTCAAGCCTGTAATCCCACCACCTTGGGAGGCCAAGGCAGGCAGATCACAAGGTCAGGAGTTTGAGACCAGCCTGACCAACATGGTGAAATCCCGTCTCTACTAAAAATACAAAAATTAGCCAGGCGTGGTGGCGGACGCCTCTAATCCCAGCTACTCAGGAGACTGAGGCAGGAGAATCGCATGAACCCAGGAGGTGGAGGCTGCAGTGAGCTGAGATCACGCCACTGTACTCCAGCCGGGGTGATAGGCAGAGACTCCATCTCAAAATAAAAATAAAATAAAAAAATAAAAGTATCCTCCTGCAGCTGGGTGCGGTGGCTCACGCCTGTAATCCCAGCACTTTGGGAGGCTAAGGCGGACAGATCACCTGAGGTTGGGAGTTTGAGATCAGCCTGACCAATGTGGAGAAACCCTGTCTCTACTAAAAACACGAAAAATTAGCCGGGCATGGTGGTACACGCCTGTAATTCCAGCTACCCAGGAGGCGGAGGTTGCGGTGAACTGAGATTGGGCCATTGCACTCCAGACTGGGCAACAAGAGCGAAACTGTGTCTCAAAAAAATAAATAAATAAATAA
The DNA here is from genome assembly GCF_003255815.1 of Theropithecus gelada. Taxonomy (NCBI): domain Eukaryota; kingdom Metazoa; phylum Chordata; class Mammalia; order Primates; family Cercopithecidae; genus Theropithecus; species Theropithecus gelada. The sequence continues at coordinate 29,912,213 of NC_037681.1, read as the reverse complement.
AAAGATCCTCCTTCCCACCCTGCACACCTTTATTTTTACCACCTAAGATAAGTAAGAGAAAAACAATTTTTTTTTTTTTTTTTGAGATGAAGTCTCACTCTGTCACCCAGGCTGGAGTGCAGTGGCGTGATCTCTGCTCACTGCAACCTCCGCCTCCCAGGTTCAAGCAATTCTCGTGCCTAAGCCTCCTGAGTAGCTGGGATTACAGGTGCCTGCCACCACCCTCGGCTAATTTTTTTTGTGTATTTAGAAAAGACGGGGTTTCACCATGTTGGCCAGGCTGGTCTCAGACTCCTGACCTTAAGGGATCCGCCCGCCTCAGTCTCCCAAAGTGCTAGGATTACAAGTGTGAGCCACCATGCCCAACTGTAAGAGAAAATTGACAACCGCATTTTTTCTGTCAATATTTTGTACCCCAGGATTAAGACTGTGACCCTAAGCATCATGTAAGAATCAAGGGTGCGGCATTCTTCTGTGGCTTATATAAACGCACAGCTGTCTCTTGTGTTACAGGCACATGGGAGGAGCCATTTCCCATGAGTTAATTCAACTAAAACAAGTTATCAAATGATGTCCAAATGATCATTCTTACAATTACTGAAAACAAATTCAAATACCAGTGACTCAAATGAATAACAGATTTAGATTGTCTAAGTATTTATTTGTTTATATTACAGATGCAGCATAAGAAATGAATTATAAAGTAGTCTGCTAAACTTTTTTCTCATGAAATCAAAGAACTAACTAACTGTGTATTTTCAAAGAACAATGCTACTCTCTCAGAGCCCAGGATCTAATGGCATGTGAAGGGTAAAGGCTGAGGCTTCCCAGAATACTTCCTGTACGGTCACTTTCCCCAGCACAGCACATAGGACTACTCCATATGCCAGAGACTCACAGCTCAAAACATGTAAAGAGCGGGGTACAGTGGCTCATGCCTGTAGTCTCAGCCACTCAGGAGGCTGAAGTGAGAGGATCATTTGAGCCCAGGCATTTGAGAGCAGCCTGGGCAACAAAGTAAGACTTTGTTTCAAAAAAAGAAAAAAAAAAAAAAGACATATTATGCTGACTTAAGTATAAAATAGAATCAAATAACACAAAAATATCTTTACTGTTTTCTCTGGTTGAAAATTGTCCCACAGGGTGATTCAATTCTGTTCAACAAATTTTATTAAATATGAAGATAGTAGCATATCTTCCTAATCTAACTGGCTCAATTCATCAATATTTTGGAATTTCAGATTCAATTATTTTTAAGAGGACTGCTTCTAAAAGGATTTTATCTTAGTCTTAACTACAGCCAGGTTTTTGCAGTATGAGTGAAGAGCCAGGATAAAAATAAGCAAAATACTAACAATACGCATTGCTGTGTATATCTTAAAGATCACACAGAAATGATCAAGTTTGTTAGAAGTCTATTTACTGCTTTTTAGTTCACAGAAACATAAGAAAAATGAAACAATTAAAGGATAAAAATGAGTGGCCAGATGCGGTGGCTCACACTTGTAATCTCAGCACTTTGGGAGGCTGAGGCAGGTGGATCACGAGGTCAGGAGTTCAAGTCCAGCCTGGCCAACACAGTGAAACCCCATCTCTACTAAAAACACAAAAATTAGCTGGGCGTGGTGGTGGGCACCTATAATTCCAGCTACTCGGGAGGCTGAGGAAGGAGAATCGCTTGAACCTGGGAGGCGGAGGTTGCAGTGAGCCGAGATTGTGCTATTGCACTCCAGCCTGGGCAACAGAGCTAGACTCCGTCTCCAAAAAAAAAAAAAAAAAAGGATAAAAATAAATGAACTCTTACCTTTTCTTATTTTGGGATTTGACTGAACTTCCAATATCACAGTTGTTACTGTATCCGCATACATATCATTAGAAGGGTTTGCCAGCCACTGGAAAGCAAAAGGCAGAATTAGGAAGTGACCTACCTATAGTGACCAACCACAAAAGCTACGACTACAACCCACCAAACCATGGACTCTACATATGGAACTACTGCTTCCAGTATTTACACTGAAATTCACTGACTCACTGTTTACTGAAATTAATACTACAATACTTCTCTAATATTCTATAAAGAACAAAATTATACTGAGCACTTCCTTTTGACATGTTTTATAGGCATTATCATTTAATTTTCATAACAAATAGCATAATTAATTTCATTTTATAAAAGAGAAAACAGACTCAAAAGTAACTTGTACAGGATAATTACTGGTACTGGGACTGAACTCAAATTCCTAATGCTTATATTTAGTATAGCATATGACTACAGACAGAATGTGAAGAGGGTAAGTTTTTTTCTTTTTTTTTTTTGAGATGGAATTTTGCTCCTGTTGCCCAGGCTGGAGTGCAATGGCGTGATCTTGGCTCACTGCAACCTCTGCCTCCTGGGTTTAAGCGATTCTCCTGCCTCAGCCTCCCAAGTAGCTGGGATTACAGGCATGCACCACCACGCCCGGCTAATTTTATATTTTTAGTAGAGATGGGGTTTCTCCATGTTGGTCAGGCTGGTCTCGAACTCCCGACCTCAGGTGATCCGCCCACCTCGGCCTCCCAAAGTGCTGGGATTACAGGTGGGAGCCACAGCGCCTGGCCAAGAGTGCAATATTTTAAAATATTTACTTTTGCTTCTACACTGAGCCTCAGATCCCCTGGCTTTTGTTCCTAGGGTAAATAATCTCTGACGTGTTTACCCTAGGAACAAAAATATATTACCTACTATGCATGTATAAATGAATGAATGAATTATAGAGGCAGGGTCTTGCTGTGTTACCCAGGCTGGTCTTGAACTCCTGGGTTCCAGTGATCTGCCCACCTTGGCCTCCCAAGGTGCTAGGATTACAAGTGTGAGCCATCATACGCAGACTCTAATAGTATTTAGTAGAATGAGCTAAATTAATGTCTCTAGTAACTTTCTCCCTTTTTCTGATATTAACATTTTACATATTGTTGTATGTAACTTCATGTTTATAGATAACTACTCCTTTTCACACTTTGTTTTTCGTTTTTTCTTTTGAGACAGGGTCTCACTCTGTCACCCACGTTGGAGTGCAATGGTGCGATCTTGGCTCACTGCAACCTCTGCTTCCCAGATGCAAGTGATTCTCCTGCCTCAGCCTCCCAAGTAGCTGGGACTTTTGGTGCCCACCACCACTTCTGGGTAATTTTTGCACTTTTAGCAGAGACGGGGTTTCACCATGTTGGCCAGGGTGGTCTCGAACTCCTGACCTCAGGTGATTCGCCCGCCTTGGCTCCCAAAGTGCTGGGATTACAGCTGTGAGCCACTGGGCCTGGCCTGATACTTTCTTTAGTTGCTTTTAGCCTTATGAATCAAATTTAGACTTAAATCACAGGATTGTATTGGGACCAAAGCTGACAAATCTTTTTTGTTTTAAAAATAGAATGTATGCGAGGTGGGTGGATCACTTGAGGTCAGGAGTTCAAGACCATCCTGGCCAACATGGTGAAACCCCATCTCTAACTAAAAGTACAAAAATTAGCTGGGCATGGTGGCATGCACCTGTAGTCCCAGCTAGTCGGGAGGCTGAGGCAGGAGAATCATATGAACCTGGGAGGTGGAGGTTGCAGTGAGCTGAGATCACACCACAGCACTCCAGCCTGGGTGACAGAGCAAGACTCCGTCTCAAAAAAAGAAAAAAAAAATTAGAATGTATGAATGAAATAGTTGACCATCTACCTTGGCAATTTATATACAATTCTACCTTGGGGCATAGCAGTAGATAAGATACCTCCCTGGACTATTCAATGGTAGGACTCACTTTGAAAATCCTTCTTTAAACTTAACAGGTGCCAATCTATCAAAATCAACCATGCAATTCCTTTGGTATCTGTCTTCCAAACTCCACAAGCTGGAGTTTAAAATTCTAACAGGAACCACATCACTTAATTTAATAATTTCTGTCCTTTCCAGATTTGGGTCACTTTATTGTTGTTTATTTGAATCTTCAAAATTCTGCTCTTTTAACGAGTGGTACCTAAGTTTGTTTTAATTTAACATAATTAAATTTTTTCCTTAAGAATTATAAAACCTTTTGATATAACTAAAGACATCCTGGAATACCATAAAATCAGGTAAGATTTATATGAAAGGACTATACTTACTGCACATACTAAATACAAACCCTTAATTTATTATTAGGTTTTTGTGACTACATAGATAATGCTCAGCTACTTAATAATACTTAATGCTGGTCCTTAAAACATATATATATATGTTTTATATACAGCAGGTTTTATAAGAGAGATACACACACACACACACACACACACACACACACTTTCCAACAATATTCTTTTTCTAATTGGGAAGAAACTAATATTCTCTACAATTGTTCATGAACTCTTTTTAAAACTTTTTTCTCTCATTGTTTAGGTAAATGATCTTTTCTTACTTCTAATACCACCATGCCTGGTTCTTGTATTACAGTAATATTTTTGAACACTTTCAGAGCAGGTTTTTCTTGAATTTCTAATTCTTCCACATCACCTGAAAGAAAGATGTAACTATAAGATGTATATACTTTTCTGATAATCTTCCAGAGACCATTCATTTGTTTATAGAGACAGTTAAAGCAGCTACACAATGAAAAAGTTAGTAACTCATTTGTATAGTCAATTTTTAAACAGCAAAGTATAGCAACGGAAAGGTCTGAACATGTATTGCAAACATTCATCTATCTAGGTAGCATTTACCTCGGACATCAAACATTTTATCAGTAGCAAACTTAAGTGGTGTTCAAACATCTATGTTTTGTATACAAGAGATTTAGCCTTCTACTAGCATCTTTTAACGTATGACATAAAATTAGTCAATTGTTGCCAACTAGTTTCGTCTACCTTCTGTCTTCGTAAGCTTCAACATTCTACAGCGAAATTCTATTGTTCAAGAGACTTTTCTGGTCTTTCTAGCATCCTCTTACTCAAGGACAGTTCAGACATATTTTATTAACCTTCTATGTTATGACAGATTATACTAGTGCAAGGTTCCGAGGTTTTAAAAAAAGGTTCTTTCTACTGGTTTATTTTATGGTAGTACTTCATGAGTCATGAAGAGCGTGACTGATGGAAAATATATTTTGTAATATGAAGTATTCTTGCTTTATCAGAAAGTCCACACCTTTTAATTTAGTCACTGCCCCTCATGATGTTAATACACAAAATCTCGAACTCAAATGGTCTAATATGAAAACAGACTAGGTTTATTTTCTCACTGGCCTTTGGCCAGTGGTCATGAACTCTTACAAAACCTGCTGTATAGACTGGTATCGATAGAGCCAGAAAAATTATTTTCACTGATCAAAGAAAAGAAACAGATAAAATTTTAGGTATGGTCAAGTAAAAGAGACTTCAAACAAGGAAAAGAGACTACTAGATTTTAAGTGGGTCAAAGATAAGTATTACAGAATTAAAAAAAATTTTGAGTATATTTTCTTTTTTAATTTTTTAAAAGTTTTTCTTATTTTTTTTTCACAGGACCATCAGGCAAGAACATGAGTGTATTTTCTAAAATTTCACATAAAGGCAATAATAACATGATCATTTATATTAATAAAACATACAATTCTGAGACAATTATCAAAATTAAGTAACATTCTTTTCTAGGTAGAAAATTATCTTTAAAAAGACAAAACAACGAAATGAATTTCAATACACACACACCTGTCAACTTCTGCAGCTGGTAATAGAGCAAATTAAAGGGACCAGTATATGGAATGGCTTGGGTCTGCTTTACAGTGCTCATTGCCAAGTCAGTATAATCTGAAAAGAAAATTAGAATAGACTTGAAGAAACAATACCAGTCCTACAAAACACATACCAGGAGCAAAGAAAAAATAAAAGCAAAGTAAATGTCAACATGTTTTTCAGAAAGCTAACAAGATGCTCCTTAATTTGGTACCACCTTACATTTCCCCACCGATCTCCCTATGTCCCCACCTTTCTCCTTCAGTTAACTTCTGCTCCAGCAGTAAGAAAGCACCTCATGGCCAGGTGCGGTGGCTCATGCCTGTAATCCCAGCACTTTGGGAGGCCAAGGCGGGTGGATCATGAGGTCAGGAGTTCAAGACCAGCCTGGCCAAGACGGTGAAACCCCATCTCCACTAAAAGTACAAAAATCAGCTGGGCGTGGTGGCGGGCGCCTGTAATCCCAGCTACTCAGGAGGCTGAGGCAGAGAACTGTTTGAACCCGGGAGGCAGAGGTAGAAGTGAGTTGAGATCGTGCCATTGCACTCTAGCCTGGGCAACAGAGCAAGACTCTGTCTCAAAAAAAAAAAAAAAAAAAAAAAAAAAGGAAAAGAAAGCACCTCATGTTCCCAAACATACCAGGTTCTTGGATGCCATAGAGCTGGTATGCCAGCTGTCATCTGCCTTCTTTCCTTGGTAACTCCCAACAATCTTTCACCACCTGGCACAAGGGCTGCCTAATTTACCAAGCTTTTCTCAACTGCTGAGGTGCACTGTCTGTCTTCACATACTTATCATGCACTTCTATATGCCACTGAGCAATACTGGGACTAGCTCTTTCCAAGATTGCTTCCCTCATTAGACTGATTTCAAGGGCTAGGACTATGTGGCATAAGAGTAAGAGCTCAGTAACTCAGAATGAAGGCACAAGTCAGACAATGACCTATGATGCTATGAAGTCTGACAGCTGGGCAATCTCATAGGTAAATACCTCACCACTGCTGCTATTTTTCTTTTCCTTTTTTTTTTCTTTTTTGAGACAGAGTCTCACACTGTTGCCCGGGTTGGAGTGCAATGGCGTGATCTCGGCTCACTGCAACCTCCACCTCCTACATTCAAGCAATTCTCCTGCCACAGCCTCCCGACTAGCTGGGACTACAGGCACGTGCCACCACACCCAGCAAATTTTTGTATTTTTAGTAGAGACAGGGTTTCACCATGTTGACCAGGATGGTCTCAAACTCCTGATCTTGTCATCTGCCCACCTTGACCTCCCAAAATGTTGGGATTATAGGCGTAAGCCACCATGTTCAGCCACTGCTATTTTTTATTCCAGCATAAAGTACATATAATGTATTAGTACCATGTAAATCACCTTGAGCACAGCATTTACTTGAAGATAACACCACATTCATTGGAAAATGACTTACTGATGGCTCAGTAAATTTATAAAGACAAAGAATGCACATGGAACTGTGTATCAACTTTGGGAAAAAAGCAGTTTACAAACTTAAATGTAATCTTATTAGTTTTGTGCAATTTTTCTTTTTTTTTTGAGATGGCATCTCGCTCTGTCACCAGGCTGGAATGCAGTGGCACTATCTCAGCTCACTGCAACCTCCACCTCCACGTTCAGCCTCCCGAGTAGCTGGGACTACAGGCACGTGCCACCACACCAATTTTTGTATTTTCAGTAGAGTCGGTTTCACCATGTTGGTCAGGATGGTCTCGATCTCTTGACCTTGTGATCCACCTGCCTCGGCCTCCCAAAGTGCTGGGATTACAGGCGTGAGCCCCTGTACCTGGCCCAATTTTTCATTTTTCTCTACAATGAGCTTCAATTTATACACACACATTAGAGGCGTCAGTTATATAGTTGGTGTTACTTATTTGGATGTCGAAAGTTCCAACATAATGAAAAAATTAGGCTTTACATTAATACTTTTTTGCTTTTAAAGAAATTATACAAGTTTTTGTTCCTACTCCTTTCGGAATGGTGAAGGAATAGAAAGGCCCAGCAAGTGATGTAAAGGTCATAAAAAACTGAAATGCTTATGCAAAGGTCCTAAAAACCAAATGGCTTATCTGGGGAATCCAAAGTCACTTCAGAAAATAAAAGCCCACCAGTCTGTTGTAGAGGGTAGAAAATCGGGTGAACTCAGGAACGAACTTATGTTTCCAAAGACGAAGAAAGTGATTTCACGAATAATTTCAATCTTTCAGTAGTTCACGGGAGGTGTTTTTTTTCTCCTCCTGTGAACTACTATAGGTACAAAGCTAATTAGCTAACTTGCACCTATTCCTTTTTTATTTGTCTGTTACTTAAAATTTGGCCACAAGGTGAAGAGAAGTTTTCATAGATTTTCTTTCAGTGCTAAGGTGAAGTTAGATTTGACATTTAATAGTATACTTACTGGATAGGTCGCAAGGAGAAAGTATGTGATAATTAAAGTTTCTTTTAACAAGTATTCCTGAGACCCGCTGGCCTTGTTCTGGTTTTTTGTCTGCTAAAAATCCCATAACCTGTAAAAAAAAAAATACTTGAAGAAAATAGAACCTGGTAAAATGCAGTTTTTCAGACAGTAAAATGCAGTTCATCATAATGATGACCATAACGTCTTTGAACTATGAAAACAACATATGGATTTAACCATGAAAAACACAAAATGTTTGATATCTCTATGATGAGGGCAGTCGCATTGCTACCAGTGTCAAAGAGAAGAGTCACAGTGGCAGATCTGGCATAGTTCAGTTCTAATCAGTTCAACAAGCAAGGAACTTACTAAGTGCTGGGGTTTAAGAAAGCTCTCACTAGCTGCACCGTAGTAGGGAAGGCCGGGAAGTCCCCGTGAAACACACACATGCACTCCCTCAGGCTGGCTGCAAACTCACAACAGAGAGTGAGGTCCACTGATACAAGTCTGGGAGGCTGTGGTACACCTAACACTAAAAGCAGCAGCAGTGGCTTTGAATAAAAAGGTCAATAAAAACAGGTTATGGGTGAGCTCATAAATTGAGGGAGAAACACTTTTAAGAGAATAAAATAACAACCACTTAAAAACAAAAATATTACAAACATGAAACCCACTATTCTTTTTTTTTTTGAGACGGCGTCTCACTCTGTCGCCCAGGCTGGAGTGCAGTGGCACAATCTCAGCTCACTGCAACCTCTGCCTCCCAGGTTCAAGCGATTCTCCCACCTCAGCTTCCCAAGTAGCTGGGATTACAGGCACCCACTACCATGCCCGGCTAATTTTTGTATTTTTAGTAAAGATGGGGCTTTGCTACATTGGCCAGCTGGTCTCGAACTCCTGACCTCAGGTGATCCACCCGCCTTGGCCTCCCAAAGTGTTGGAATTACAGGTGTGAGCCACCACACTCGGCCCCACTATTCATTTTTAAAAAGTCTCATGTATGGCTGGGCGCGGTGGCTCACACCTGGAATTACAGCACTTTGGGAGGCCGAGGCGGGCAGATCAAGAGGTCAAGAGATTGAGACCATCCTGGCTGGCCAACATGGTGAAACTCCATCTCTACTAAAAATACAAAAAACTAGCTGGCCCTGGTGGCGGGCGCCTGTAGTCCCAGCTACTCGGGAGGCTGAGGCGGAAGAATGGCATGAACCTAGGAGGCAGAAGTTGCAGTAAGCTGAGATTGTGCCACTGCACTCCAGCCTGGCGACAGAGCGAGACTCTGTCGCAAAAAAAAAAAAAAAAAATGTAATTTATTTATTTTTTTGAAACAGAGTATTACTGTCACCCAGGCTGGAATGCAGTGGTGTGATCATCGCTCACCATGTGTACCACCAAGCCTGGCTTTTTTTTTGTATTTTTTGTAGAGATGGGGTTTCACCATGTTGCCCATGCTGATCTTGAATTCCTGAGCTTAAGGGATCTGCCTGCTACAGCCTCCCAAAGAGCGGGGATTACAGGCGTGAGCCACCACGCCTGGCTGAAACCCAGTATTCTTAAATATAACTTCTCTCAACTGCACGTAAATGAGCTCAAGGGAATAAACGCAGTGTGTTCCATACTTGTTTACCTTTAAGCAAGTAAGGGCAAACAGCAACCAGGCAGTGCTATATTTGTTCTCATAACTATAAACACAGAGGGTTGCATTTCATAGGATTTCTTAGGGTTATTTTCTCCTTAACTGCTGGTAGCTTTCAGAAAAGAACTTTTGCTCCTAGGAGATTAATTTTAATATAGTGATGTTGTACTTGAGAAAGAAAACCAACTAAAGATAATGATTTTAAATCATTAAAATCATGGGTGAGAAACAGAACACTCCAATAAGAAACCCAGCTTTTCCTGAACTCAGTTCAATTCATCTTCTAAACTGTCTGACTGCAAAACTTTATTTTTTCTTCCCATAAATCCACCACCAGCGGAGGATGGGAAATACAGTTCTAGATTCTCAAATGAGTATATTTTTCTACAGGTATAAGAAAAACACTATTAAATTGGCCCCTGAGAAGTTTTTGAACAGTAAGACTCAGGAGTAACCACAATCATTTACAGCAAAACCCTCATACCCTAAGTTTTGCTAATTTCTTTTTTTCCTCCAATTCACCTTCAAGAAAGGATATTCATTAATTAGCATCTGCAGGTTTGGCTCATTATGTATTAAAAGTGTATTGTAAAGTTGCTATTAACATTTTTTTTTTTTTTTTTTTTTAAGATGGAGTCTTGCTCTGTCGCCCAGGCTGGAGTGCAGTGGCATGATCTCGGCTCACTGCAACCTCCGCCTCCCAGGTTCCAGCGATTCTCCTGCCTCAGCCTCCTGAGTGGCTGGGACTACAGTTGCGCACAACCACAACTGGCTAATTTTCGTATCCTTAGTAGAGACAGGGTTTTCTCCATGTTGGCCAGGCTGGTATTGAACTCCTGACCTCAGATGATTTGTCCACTTCAGCCTCCCAAAGTGCTGGGATTACGGACGTGAGCCACAGCTCCTGGCCCATATGTTGATATTTAAGCCTTCAACTAAATCATTAAAAATTTGAGCCTGAGACTGGGCATGGTGGGTCACGCCTGTAATCCCAGCACTTTGGGAGGCCAAGATGGGTGGATCACTTGAGGTCAGGAGTTTGAGACCAGCCTGGACAATGTGGTGAAACACCGTCTCTACTAAAAATATAAAAAAAATTTAGCCGGGTGTGGTGGTAGGTGCCTGTGATCCCAGCTAATCAGGAGGCTGAGGTAGGAGAATTGCATGAACCTGGGAGGCAGAGGTTGCAGTGAGCCGAGATAGCGCCATTGCACTCTAGCCTGGGCGACAGAGCGAGACTCCTTCTCAAAAAAAAAAAAAAAAAAAAAAAAAATTATTTGTGCCTGTAGTCCCAGCTACTTGGGAGGCTGAGATGGGAGGATCAGCTGAGCCTAGGGAGGTCGAGGATGCAGTGAGTCATGAATGCACCACTGCACTCCAGCCTGGGCAACAGAGTGAGACCCTATCTCAAAACAAAAAAAAAGAACATGGGAGTTGCGGATATCTCTTCAACATACTGATTTCAATTCCTTTTTAAAAATTTAAAATTATATATGTAATTTTTAAAAAGTTTTCCTTAGAAGTATTTCTAAAGGAGTTGTGATCAACAGAAGTAAAGATGCAGACTTCTGACAGCATCCCTCTAAAAAGGCAGCTCAGGCTTTCCTTAACTATTTCAACTTCAAATTCGGAAAACAGGACACTTCACTCTGAAAAATGAGCAATTCTTTTTTTATTTTTTTGAGACAAGGTCTTGCTCTGTCACCCAGGCTGGAGCGCAGTGACAGGACAATGGCTCACTGTAGCCTCAACCTCTTGGGCTCAAGTCATCCTCCCACCTCAGCCGCCCGGGTAGCCGGGACTACAGGCACATGCCACCGCACCCAGCTAATTCTTGTATTTTTCGTAGAACTGGCTTTCACCATGTTGCCCAGGCTGGTCTTGAACTCCTGAGCTAAAGCAATTTGCCTGACTTGGCCTCCCAAAGTCCTGGGATTACAGGAGTGAGCCACCGTGCCCAGCCTTGATTACTTCTTTTTTGTTTGTTTTGAGACAGAGTCTCACTTTGTCACTCAGGCTGGAGTGCAGTGGCGCGACTGCAGCTCACTGCAACCTCCATCTCCCGGGTTCAAGGGATTCTCCCACCTCAACCTCCCAAGTAGCTGGGATTACAGGCACCTGCAACCATGCCCAGCTAATTTTTTAAAATATATATATATTTTTAGTAGAGCTGGGGTTTTACCATGTCGGCCAGGTTGGTCTACAACTCCTGACCTCAAGTGATCCATGTGCCTCGGCCTCCCAAAGTGCTGGGATTACAGGCGTGAGCCACTGAGCCTGGCCGATTAATTTTTAAAAAGAAAATGTTTCCATATATTCCACCATATCTACACAAACATACATGGCTACAGTAACAAACAGTAAGGAACAGTTCTTTACCCTCAGATGTGGGAAGGAAAAGCAAGTGGAGATGTGGATTAAAGATCTATGAGATTCAGCTGCATTAAGATCTAATCTAGCTGAACATTTTCCACCTGAAGAAATGAATGAACAGAACCAAAAGAAGTCAAAAAGGATAAGGATAAAATTCCTGTAGTATAACAAATAGACAGAAATAAGCATATTCTTTTGACTAAAGATCTATTTTCTTATGAAGTACAGTCTTTCATGAAGAAAAAACATGGATCGGATAGACAGGAGCCATAACCTTTTACCTTGGCTAGTTTTTCTCCTCTGAAGTTTAAGGTCACTGCTTCTGTATTCCGAGGATTATGAACCTCTATGTGAACTTCATCATTATCTTCATATTCTCGAATCAGTGCTGCTTTCAATCTGGCCATTTCGTTCTGTTCTCCATGGACTAAAATCTACATAGAATAAATGTTAAAAGAATATAGGGAAACATTATTCAGATTAATCATGGTCCTGAGTTGAATTAATTAAGTATATGAAATAGAGACATACTTGGAAGTTATGAAACTTTACTACTAGGACCTCCAGCCAATTCAACTTGTATACACATACTCATTCTGTTTGGCTTCAAAAGATCCTTATGTGGTACTATTTGAACAAAGAGTAAAGAAACTTCTTTTCCTTTTTCTTTTTTTTGAGGTGGAGTCTCGCTCTATTGGCAGGCTGGAGTACAGTGGCGCGATCTCAGCTCACTGCAACCTCCGCCTCCCAGATTCAAGCAATTCTCCTGCCTCAGTCTCCCGAATAGCTGGGACTACAGGTGCGCGCCACCACGCCCAGCTAATTTTTGTATCTTCAGTAGAGACGGGGTTTCAGCATGTTGGCCAGGATGGTCTCGATCTCTTGACCTCGTGATTCACCCGCCTCGGCCTCCCAAAGTGCTGGGATTACAGGGGTGAGCCACCGCGCCCGGCCAAGAAACTTCTTTTCTACTCCAGTCTTTGCCACTAATGAGATACACGCCTTTTCCATGTTTCACTGCTTCTATGTTCATAGTGGTAAAGGGCTGACTTCTGTAATCTCTTCTAGTTTTAAATGCCTATGACTCTTGTACAAAACTATTGCTACCCTACTGTGTCAGAAAACACCCATAGTTCCCTTTTTTTTCTTTTTGTGAGATGGAGTCTTGCTCTGTCGCCCAGGCTGGAGTGTAGCAGTGGCGTGATCTCAGCTCACTGCAGCCCCTACCTCCTGAGTTCAAGCGATTCTCCTACCTGAGCCTCCCAAGTAACTGGCACTATAGGTGCACACCACCATGCCTGGCTAATTTTTGTATTTTCATTAGAGACGGGGTTTTACCATGTTGGTCAGGCTGGTCTCGAACTCTTGACTTTGTGATCTGCCTGCCTCGGCCTCCCAAAGTGCTGGGATTACAGGCGTGAGCCACCGAGCCTGGCCTACCTCATATATTTATATATTTTTGGAGACAGGGTCTCACTCTGTTGCCCAGGCTGGAGTACACTGGTGTGATCATGGCTCACTGCAGCCTCAACCTCCAGGGATCAAGCAATCCTCCTGCCTCAGCCTCCGACATAGCCAGGACTACAGGCATACACCACCATGCCCAGCCAATATTTGTATTTTTTGTAGAGACAGGGTCTTGCATGTTGCCCAAGGTGGTCTCGAACTCCTGGGCTCAAGTGATCTGCCCACCTTGGCCTCCCAAAGTACTAGGATTATAGGTGTGAGCCACTGTGCCTATCCTAATAAAATATTTCAGAACCAAATGGAACATTTTATTACTTTATATATTTCTTTATTTAAAGACAGAGTCTTGCTCTATTGTCCAGGTTGGAGTGCAGTGGCATAATCTTGGCTCACTGTGGCCTCAATCTCCCAGGCTTATGCAATCCTCCCACCTTAGCCACCCAGGTAGCTGGGACTACCGGCATGAGCCACCATGGTTGGCTAGTTTTATTTTATTTTTGTAGAGACAAGGTCTCACTATGTTGTCTAGGCTGGTGTCAAACTTCTGGGCAGTCCTCCTACCTCAGCCTCGCAGAGTGGTATGATTACAGGCATGAGCCACTGTGCCCAGCCCCAGTGATATATTTTAAAGGGTGTTTACAACAACAGCATTAGCAACCAGTCCCTTTTCATTCACTTTTGTAACTTCTATCTTACAAGACAGATTGTTCTTTTTATTGTTTGTTTGAGACAGTCTTACTCTGTAGCCCAGACTGGAGTGCAGTGTCGTGATCTTGGCTCACTGCAGCCTCTGCCTCCAGGGTTCAAGGGATTCTCATGCCTCAGCCTCCAAGTAGCTGGGATTACAGGTGTGAACCACCACACCTACCTAATTTTTATACTTTTAGTACAGATGGGGTTCACCATATTGGCCAGGCTGGTTTTGAACTCCTGGCCTCAAGTGATCCACCTGCCTCGGCCTCCCAAAGTGCTGGGACTGCAGGACTGAGCCACTGCGCCCGGCCAAGCTAGACTGTTCGTAGCGTCTCACACGTGGTAGATGGCTTGCAGCTGGGCATAGCCAGCACCAGCACGTGGCAGGGCTTACTGCTTGGTGGGGAAGGGCCTGGGCCTGGCTGCCTGAGCAGAATCCTGGTGCTGCTGCTTATTAGCTGTGTAACCTTGACCAAGTGATTTCACGCCTCAGTTTTCCCATCTGCAGAACAGCTGTTGGTCATGAAAATTAAGCAAGTCAGTTCATATAAAACACATGTACGGTGCCTGGCATGTGGTAAATAATCAATGTAAGCTAGTACTGATTACTACCACCAACACTACTAGTGTTGAAATTTTATCCTGCAGCTATACTTTTGCTAGAGCCGGTTATTACAGGAAAATGAGCATGAAGTTCAACCCAGGAACTTAAACTATCAGCAGAAGTAGAACCAGAGAGTGACAGGATGAAATGGGGCTGAGGATGAGGTGGTGACACCACACAGAAAGAGCAACACGGCTTTTCCTCCCTGGCTTGGAAATCTGGGGGGATGTTCATTCACACATTCAATAAGAAACACCTGGGAGGAGCCTACTCTGTGACTAAACTCTACACACCATGATGCTATGGACAGGAGAGTGGTATTTCTCGACCAAATAATCTGCTCATTAAGGGCCAGTGCTGTGAGGCCTATCATGCTAGAAAGAACTCAAAAACTAACAAAAGACTGCATGAAAAGGTGCTCAACATCATTAGTCATTAAAGAAATGAAAATCAAAACCACGAGATACCATTTCACACTAGCTGAAAAGTGACACAGCCCAAGTGTCCATCCACAGGTGAATGGATAAACAACATGTGGTCTACATACAACGGACCATGACTTAGGCATGAAGTGCTGATACATGCCACAACGTGATGAACCTTGAAAACACCGTAGGCATTATGATTCCTCTTAGATGAAATACCTAGAACAGTCAAATTCATAGAAACAGAAAGTAGATTCGAGATTACCAGGGTAGGGGGAAGGAAATGGGGAGTTACTGTGTAACGGTACAGAGTTTCTGCTTGGAGTGATGAAAAGCTGTGAAAACAGAAAGTGGTGATGGTTGTACAACACTGTGAATATAATTAATGCCACTGGTTTGTACACTTAAAAATGGTTAAAACTGCAAATTTTATGTTAGATATTTTACCACAGTAAAACATATTTAAAAAACAACGAGCAAGGCCAGGTGCAGTGGCTCATGCCTGTAATCCTAGCACTTTGGGAGGCTGAGGTGAGTGGATCACCTGAGGTCAGGAGTTCGAGACCAGCCTGGCCAATGTAGTGAAACCCTGTCTCTAGAGAAAATACAAAAATTAGCTTGGCGTGGTGGCACGTGCCTGTAACCCCAGCTACCCGGAAGGCTGAGGCAGGAGAATCGCTTGAACCCAGGAGGCAGAGGCTGCAGGGAGCCGAAATTGGCGCCACTGCACTCCAGCCTAGGCAACAGAGCAAGACTCCATCCCAAAAAAAAAAAAAAAAACCAAAAACAACAAGCAAACAAACAAAACTAACAAAAGGCCATTTCTTCTGCTTTCCGATACACTTGGAAAGGGCACTTCATCTATTTTCTATGGACACATGCTTCATTAGTGTTCTTCTAATAAAAAATACACACTTTTTTCAGCTTACCCCTCCTTTCCAATTCCATCAAAATATCTAATTTATTTTTAATAAGTTACATCATACTTAAAAATATAAGTAAGTTGGCCAGGTGCAGTGGCTCACACCTGTAATTCCAGCACTTTGGGAGGCTGAGGCGGGTGTATCACAAGGTCAGGAGTTCAAGATCAGCCTGGCCAAGATGGTAAAACCCCATCTCTACTAAAAATACAAAAATTAGCCAGGTGTGTTGGTGGGCACCTGTAATCCCAGTTACTCAGGAGGCTGAGACAGAGAGCTGCTTGGGAGCCAAGGCGGGCGGATTGCCTGAGGTCGGGAGTTCGAGACCAGTCTGGCAAACATGGTGAAACCCTGTCTCTACTAAAAATACAAAAAAAATTAGACAGGTGTCGTGATGTGTGCCTGTAATCCCAGCTACTCGGGAGGCTAGGGTAGGGGAATTGCTTGAATCAGGGAGGTGGAGGCTGCCATAAGCCGAGATCGCGCCACTGCATTCCAGCCTGGGTGACAGAGCAAGACTCCCATCTCAAAAATAAATAAATAAATAAACAGATAAATAAATCATATACTAATAAGGAACTATATAGTATATTTCTTTTTTTTTTTTTTTTTTGAGACAGAGTCGCCCAGGCTGGAGTGCAGTGGCATGATCTCGGCCTGCAAGCTCCACCTCCCGGGTTCACACCATTCTCCTGCCTCAGCCTCCTGAGTAGCTGGGACTACAGGCGCCCGCCACCACACCCAGCTAATTTTTGTATTTCTAGTAGAGATGGTGTTTCACTGTGTTAGCCAGGATGGTCTCAATCTCCTGACCTCGTGATCCACGCTCCTCAGCCTCTCGAAGTGCTGGGATTACAGGCGTGAGCCACCATGCCCGGCCACGCTATATAGTATATTTCATATCTATTTAAATCTTAAACTTATACTATTATGTGACTTGTCTTTCTCCTCTCTCCAAATGATCCTTGTACTATTTCTTATTATTAAGCATTTACTATGTGCCAAGCACCACATTAAGTGCTTCAGATATGTTCTCTCACTTGGTCCTTACAATAACCTTATGAGCTGTTATTATTCCTATTTACAAATGAGGTACAGAGAGGTTAAGTAACTTGCCAAGGGTTACACAGTAAGTAAGAGATGGAGCTGGCATTCCAAATGAGCAGTCATACTCCAAGCCTGGCTCTTAAATTATTGGAGAGGCAGCAGAAAATAATAGAAAAACATTAGGATTGGGGTTGGTAGGTCTGAGTAAGAGTCGGTTACGGAGAAAGGGTGCAGCTTGTTGAAATCAAAGGGGAGTTGTAAAGGCCAAACGCGAGCGCACGTGGAAGGCTCTGCTCATGGGGTATTGCATTAGGAGGTGGTGATGCTTGCTTTGTGAACTGCCTGCTGCAGTTTCCTGGGTATGCACTTCTTTTCCCTTTAGTACAATAAATCAAATTCATAAGACTAACCACATGAGGCGGTTTCAAAGCACGAATAAATTCACTGGTTTGCTGGTAATCCGTGTGAGCTGAGAAAGAAATGTAATCAACAGACATTTTCAGTGGTAACTTCTGTCCAGACATAGTAGTGATTTCTTCAGGTTCAGACATGATGTGCTGTGGAAAATGAAGAAAAATAACATAACAAACTACCCAGTTATAAACGTAAAGGTACATTTTCATTTTTTTCATGCAGTCATAAACTCATGTTAAATTTAGGACCTTCAGCACAAAATCATTCTAATATAACTGACTCAGTAAATATCAAATACTCATGTTCTCAATCAAGCAAACATTTAATGAGAAAAGTAAACAAATTAACTAAAACTCATCTATCTAGTGTGCCGTCAGTGAGAATCGTAACTCTATGCTAGGAAAGACAAACCTGTATTCCCAACTACTCTTGTGCTCTCCAAAGTCATTTCCCAGATATGTGGATACATTTCTATTCTGAAAATCTTTGTTTTTTGAAATAGGGTCTCACTTTGTCACCCAGGCTGAAATGCAGTGTGTGATCTCAGCTCACTGCAGCCTCAACCTCCTGGGTTCAAGCAATCCTCCTGCCTCAGTCCCCCAACTAGCTAGGACTACAGGCATGTGCCACCACGCCTGGCTAATTTTTCTATTTTTTGTAAAGATGGGATTTCTCCATGTTGCCCAAGCTGGTCTTGAACTCCTGAGCTCAAGTGATCCACACACTGTGGCCTCCCAAAGCGCAGGATTACAAGTGTGAGCCACCATGCCAGGCCCGGAAATCAATTTTTTTTTTTTTTTTGGAGATGCAGGCTTGCTCCGTCATCCAGGTTGGAGGGCAGTGGCGCCAATCTTGGCTCACTGCAACCTCTGCCTCCAGTTTCAAGCAATTCTCCCTGCCTCAGCCTCCCGAATAGCTGGAATTACAGGCACACGCCACCACGCCCAGCTAATTTTTTGTATTTTTAGTAGAGACGGGGTTTCGTCATGTTGGCCAGGCTGGTCTCAAACTCCTGGCCTCAGGTGATCTGCCCGCCTTGGCTTCCCAAAGTACTGGGATTACAGGTGTGAGCCACTGCACCCAGCCTGGAAATCTATTTTAAATACAACATTGCCACTAAAGAACTTTATAGAACAAGGTAAAGTAATAAAGATTATCAAAATAAAGAATATTTTTAAAAATAAAATAGATGTTAATGCTAAGAGGATGAGAATGTGATGCCTGGATGCTCAGAAACTGCCTCTCAAATTCTGCATGTATTTTCTACAATTTCTACATCCCTAAGAGCTGAAAACCAGTGTTTCATAACAGTAGAAGGTGGTCAACCCAAACACATTCTACAGCTTTTTAAGATCATACATATTAGTAAACCTGTTCTTCATGAGATGAGGGAGGGTATTCACGTGTTTGTCTCAAATAGGTTCCTGTCCATCATTCTCTACTTGCAACCAGATAAGCACTTCTCAAACTTTAATTTGTACATCAGTCACCTGGGACCTCATTATGCCATTCAGTGTCTGCATAATTCCACATCCTACTCTCATATCTAGCTACCTATTCTCATCCTCATTTTAAAAAATCAAAACTTGTACTATTTAAAGAATTACTTCAGTGCAAAAACCTGTGAGGACCCTACCACCTCCATAATTCTGATTAGGAATAACACAATAGCCTATGACTATAATTGACCTTGGCAAGTGTCCCTTCCACACAGTATCCTGCTATAATGACACCGTTCCTCTTATCAGTACACCAGCTTTCAAATAACTCTCTGGATAAGCCACTTTGCATCATGCCTGGGGAGGCCATGACAACACTGGGACCAATGTCATCAAAATGATCCATGCTCTAAGAGAGAAAACAGAATGGGAAAAGTATGTTAGCTACCAGCAGCTGACAAAGCATTCTTTCTTTTTAAAGAATAACAACAGGCTAAGGAAGAGATTAATCACACTACTGAAAGGGCCTTCACAAGATCGGTACACATTTTAAGTTCAGTTACCAAGTTCCTAACAGTTTAGGCTAGGAATGGTAGAAAAACCAAGTAATAAAAAGCAGTCAGTTCACGCTGATCTTCAAAACCTTCTACTGGCAGCTAGAGAGCCATCAGAACCATCAGGACCATCTTCAGTGCCTACCAGGCAGGCAGAAAAGTAAAAGGAAGAGTCAAATGGGTCTTGATCTACCCAAGACACAACTCTGAAAAAATATTCCCAAAGACTCACAATGGTTTTGCATGCTCCATGAATATTTTGAGCTGGCCTGGAAATCAAAAAGTTTAACGCTGTTCTAGGGAGAACTTGTCTATAATCCTTAAGCAGTTAACTTAAAATATATACTTTATGAACAAAGCCTATTTACAACTGGAAGACCACTTTTAAATTATTTCAGATATCAATTGAGTTCAAGCATCAATTGAGTTAAACAGTATTTTTTAAATTAAATAAAATCAGATTTTATAGAATGCTTCTAGAAAAGTATATAAAAATTTTCATATATAGAATTTGCAGCACTAATCAAAAAGATGATTTGGTTTGAGTGAGAAGAGAAACTTAAATACATAATACAAGATACTTTTCTCCTCAGAACTTTTTATTCCTACAGCAAAAGAGATAAGTATTATAAATACTGAGAACACATGGCTACTTGGGGTAAGTGGCAAAATCTGTTGAAGCAAAAAAAGAATGTCAGCTGCTGAAGTTTTGTTTGCCTGCAGAAAAACGACACCAGCTAGAGAAGAGGTAAGACTCCAGCAAGAGGAATTCAGCTAGAGTCACTGACACGCACTGTCTATGATTTTTATCTTATTTTTATAGACACAGGGTCTCATTATCTTGCCCAGGCCAGTCTCAAACTCCTGAGTTCTAGTGATCCTCCTGCCTCGGACTCCCAAAAGGCTAAAATTACAGCCATGAGCCATCACTTGCAGCCTCGTACCTCCTACTCCTAATGACTGATTTGGTTTTATCCATCCTTGTCTTTCTTCCACAAGCACTCACCTTGAGGTTACTAATGTGTTTGAAAACAAAGGGATTATTGATGTTGATCTGTTTGCGGATTTTGTCATTCATGGCATTTACATATGTCTGGTACACTGCCATACACTTCTTGGCCAAAGATGATGCATAGTATATTGGAATGTCATGTAGTTCTGGGTGATTCTGCCAGTACTCATCTAGAGAGATTTTGCAAGAAACAAACATCACTTTGTTACATGGGGTAAATAGTTCAAATAATAAATGATACACATAGAAACAAGAAATGATACACACACAACCAAGAAATAAAGCACATAACTATATTTTAAAGAGTTTAAGCAAAATTATCCTGGTTGTAACTAACTTAAATTTACAAAACCAAAACTTACTTCTAAATGGCACATGACCTAAAAAAGAATGCTGTGATCATAGTCCAAAGATGTGGAGGCTTTTAAAAATGACTCAGTAGGCCGGGCGTGGTGGCTCAAGCCTGTAATCCCAGCACTTTGGGAGGCCGAGAGGGGTGCATCACGAGGTCAGGAGATTGAGACCATCCTGGCTAACATGGTGAAACCCCGTCTCTACCAAAAAAATACAAAAAATTAGCCGGGCGAGGTGGCGGGCACCTGTAGTCCCAGCGACTCGGGAGGCTAAGGCAGGAGAATGGCCTAAACCCGGGAGGCGGAGCTTGCAATGAGCTGAGATCCAGCCACTGCACTCCAGCCTGGGCGACAGAGCGAGACTCCGTCTCAGAAAATTAAAAAAAAAAAAAAATTACTCAGTATAAATTTACACTGAAGTCTATAACTTACTACCATAACGAGACACTAAATAATAAATTTTTATTTAAATGTATTAGAAAAACATATTAGAAAAAATTCTGTGGTTTTAAATAAAAATGTATTATTAATATTTCAAACAGATTTATTGAGTGCTAATTACAAAATAGAATTGCCAAGAGTTCACCAATTTTGAACACTTAAAAAAAAAAGTAGTCATATTATGCTATTATTGTTTTTTTTGTTTTTGTGTTTTATACCCAGGCTGTCGACCAGCCTTGAGGGTAGTGGTGTAATCATGGCTCATGGCAGCCTCAACCTCTTAGGTTCAAGTGATCCTCCCATGTCAGCCTTCTGAGTAGCTGTGACTACAGGAGTGTGCTACCACACTCGGCTAATTTTTTTTTTTTTTTTTTTGAGACTGGGTCTCACTATGTTGCTCAGGCTGGTCTCAAACTCTGGACTTAAGTGATCCTCCTGCCCAGCCTCCCAAAGTGCTGGGATTACAGGCATGAGCCACCACACTCAGCCATGCTTGTATTTTTAAAAAACTACTAACCAGTTTCTGATAAAGAAAGCAGTGGGTAATATACCTTCAAAAAAAGACTTATGTTAAAGGAAAAGCGCTCATTAAATCCCAAAATTTTATCAAGGTAGTATGGCTGAAAGACCCCCTTTATTCTAATAGGTGCCTCTGTGGTTTGAAAATGTATTATATGCCTATTATATTACTTGCATCTATAATTTCTAATTTTCAAAACAACTTACGAAGACTTATCACCATCTTAACTAGCAAACTAAGGGTAAAACAAAAGGCTGAATATTGTGTCAATTTTATTCTTCCATTTGATGTATCAATGATAATTCTATATGAGGACAAAAACTTTGTCACGTGTGTTACAAATAAATTTCCTGCTTTGTCTTCTAGTTTATCCCATTCATGATTCGTTTCTCTTATGATTTCTTAGATACCCTAAAGCGGATTACATCCCACAACCACGCCACCATTTCTTGTTTTGTTGTGCGTGTGTTTATGAACAAATTTTGAAGATTAAAAAAGTTAAATAATTTGCCCAAGGTCATATGGCTGTAGCCATATGATAGATTTGATCTGAAACACAGATAAGATTTGAAAGCAGCTGTCCTTTCTATTATACTATATTACAAGGGAGACTTTAAGGAAAAAGGGCAACCAGTTGCAAAGAGCAGATGGTAGAACTGTCAGATAAAAATATCAAACACCCAGTTAAACTTGAATTTCATGTGAACAACAAAAGATTTTTAGTATAAGAATATATACTAACGAGACCAGCCTGGCCAATGTGGTGAAATCTCATCTCTACTAAAAATACAAAAATTAGCCAGGCATGGTGGCGCATGCCTGTAATCCCAGCTACTCAGGAGGCTAAGACAGGAGAATAGCTTGAACCCGGGAGGCGGAGGTTGTGGTGAGCCGAAATCACGCCAAGCTGAGATAGTGCCACTGCTCTCCAGCCTGGGTGACAGGGTGAGACTCTATCTCAAAAAAAAAAAAAAAAAGAAAGAATATATATTAAATATTTGGTACACTTATATTAAAACATGATTATTTATCTGAACCTAAAATTTAATGAGTTGTCCTCTAGTTTTATTTGCTAAATCTGGCAATCCAATTTGATGGTGGCAACATTGTTTCAACTTCCTAACTTCTCTGCTCTTCAGCTTACTGGTCACAAAGACTTCGACTTCAAGACTTCTAAGGACGAATTTGACTTGCAGTTAGGAAGGAGGACTAATCAAGATCAGAAGACTGAATTATATTCGGATTTGGGAAATTCAGCTTCTAGAAGTCCTATCTGTTACAGATTTGCTTTTCATCTGGGGTCATTTCTTCCAACTTTCCTTCTGTTTTCCTTTTCAGTGTAACAGGGATACTATTTTTTTCTCCTCCTCACTGAGATGGCAGAATAGAGAGGAAGAGGTAAGATGCAAGCATTTCTAGTGCTTCACACAGAGGTTACATACATGCAAAGCACCCATTTTATTATTATTATTTTTTTTATTTTTTTATTTTTTTTTTAAGACAGGGTCTCAGTCTGTCGCCCAGGCTGGAGTGCAGTGGCACAATCTCGGCTCACTGTAACCTCTGCCTCCCAGGCTCAAGTGATCCTCCCACCTCAGCCTCCCAGGTAGCTGAGGGACAACAGGTGTGCACCACCATACCCAGCTAATTCTTTGTATTTTTGTAGAGACAGGGTCTTGCCTTGTTGCCCAGGCTGGTCTCAAATTCCTGGGCTCAAGGGATCTTCCACCCTCAGCCTCTCAAAGTGTTGGAATTAGGGATTACAGGCGTGAGCCACTATGCCTGGCTGCAAAGCACCTTCTTTTAATCTTTAATAAGAGTGGTTTTCCCAAATAGATCACAGAATGTGAGGTAGAAGGGATCATTAAGTACAAATGTATGCTAAAAAGTAACAACCATTGTTCCTCTTATTACAAAAAGTTATATACATGTTCACTGAAGTACTTGTAAAATGGAGAAAAGCAGAAAACAAAAAATATCACCCATATTCTCACTATCCAGATTAGTATTTTTTTCGGTCATTTGTGTGTGCATTTTTTACCTAACTAGGATCAGAGTACATATAGGTTTTTTTGTTTGTTTGTTTGTTTTCAGAGTCTCGCTCTGTCAGCCAGGCTGGAGTGCAGTGGCGCAATCTCAGCTCACTGCAACCTCTGCCTCCCAGGATCAAGCAATTCTCATGCCTCAGCCTCCAGAAAAGCTGGGACTACATGCGTGCGCCACCATACCTGGCTCATTTTTCTATTTTTGGTAGAGACAAAGTTTCATCACGATAGCCAGGCTGGTCTTGAACTCCTGGCGTCAAGTGATCTGCCCACCTCAGCCTCCCTCAGTGCTAGGATTACAGGCCTGAGCCACCACGCCCGGCACAGAGTCCATACAGTTTTGAACTCTACTTTTTTGGTTGACTTAATATATTATGTGAAAGTATGTAATTACTCATCTGTAACACAATTTTTTCCTATAATGTTATATTTACTGACATGGTATTTCTTTGAAAATACTAAAATGATGAATACCTTTCTTGACAAAATTTTCTGTACATCTCATTTATTTCCCAGAAGCGGAACTGCTGGCCAAAGGGTACACATATTTTAAGACTTCTGATGGCCACCAGAAGGGGACGCCAGTTCACATTCCCAGCGGCAGTGCATGAGAGTTGCTGTTTTCCTAGGCTATTCCTAGATCCAAATCCCTAGTTTTTTTTGTTTTTGTTTTTGTTTTTTGAGACGGAGTCTCACTCTGTCGCCCAGGCTAGAGTGCAGTGGTACAATCTCAGCTCACTGCAACCTCCACCTCCCAGGTTCAAGCAATTCTCTGCCTCAGCCACCTGAGCAGCTGGGATTACAGGCATCCGTCACCATGCCCGGCTAATTTTTGTATTTTTAGTAGAGATGGGGTTTCACCATCTTGGTCAGGCTGGTCTTGAACTCCGGATCTCATGATCTACCCAAATCAGCCTCCCAAAGTGCTGGGATTACAGGTGTGAGCCACCGCGCCCGGCCCCAAATCCCTATTTTTAAATGAAGAAAACTGAAGTCCAGGATGGTGGAATGACTCATCCAAGACCATGTTATTATCCTGACAAAATGACAAGATTTTAATCATCTCCTAAATAGAAAGGAAATGGCATACCCAGAATCAAGAGCAGCTCCTGAGCCCTTCCAAGAGCGAAGACAGGAATGAGACCCCTGCCTCCTCTGTTTACAATGTCGTGGACAGTGTTACAGAATCTTGCCTCTCGCTCTTCACGTTTCTCATGGATGTGGGTCCCATAAGTAGATTCCTAAATAACATATTAGAAGTGTGAGACTAAAACCGATGATCCCCAAAGAATTCAAAAGTTAAACATCAGTGAAATGCTGAGGGGCTAAGCAATTCACTTCTCCATTAGCATGTCATTTACTCGAACATGTGTTGTCATAATAGCAATTGGGAAGAGCAAGCAAGAATGCTAGAATTCAGGCCCAGCGCAGTGGCTCACAGCTGTATCACAGCACTTTGGGAAGCCAAGGCAAGTAGATCACCTGAGGTCAGGAGTTCAAGACCAGCCTGGCCAACGTGGCGAAACCCTGTCTCTACTAAAAATACAAAAGTTAGCTGGGCATGGTGGTGGGCGGTTGTAATCCCAGCTACTCCAGAGGCAGGAGAATAGCTTGAACCCAGGAGGAGGTTGCAGTGAGCTGAGATTGCACCATTGCACTCTAGCCTGGTCGACGGAGCAAGACTCCATCTCAAAAAAATACAATTTAACAACAACAAAAAAACAGGCCAGGCATGGTGGCTCATGCCTGTAATGCTAGCATTTTGGGAGGCCAAGGCGGGTAGATCTTCTGAGGTCAGGAGTCCAGCCTGACCAACATGATGAAAGCCCGTCTCTACTAAAAATACAAAAATTAGCTGGGCGTGGTAGTGCACGCCTTGTAATCCCAGCTATTCAGAAGGCTGAGGCAGGAGAATCACTTGAACCTGGGAGGCAGAGGTTGCAGTGAGCTGAGATCGCGTCACTCACTCCAGAGTGAGACTCCATCTCAAAAAACAAAACAAAACAAAACAAAGAATGCCAGAATTCAAATCTAAGTAAGAAGAACATTTTATAAAATGGAATCAGGAAATAGTCCAAAACTGTATTTTCTTCCCATGTCCATTTTGCTTTCCATTAGGAAGAAAAAGGTTATTTCTCCTACCTCTGATAAGTCAAAGCTTTTAAAATAGAAATAGATGTTGTTTCTTATACTTCTGCTTAAGAATATCCTTAAAGTCTTACTAGGTGTGGTCCACTGACCAGAAGATTGACATCCCTTTGGAGCTTATCAGAAGTGCAAAATCTCAGACCCCAGCCCAGACATACTGAATCAGAATTTGTACCTTAGCAATATCATCAGATGATTATATGCATATTAAAATTTGAAGCACTCCTTTAAAGTATGGTACTATGAAAATAACTACTTTTTCTGAGGGTTCAAAAATGAATCTTCCCTTAAATTAAGTTTATATGCTGGGCATACCATGAGCAGAGTCCAATGTAATCTGCTGACATGTTGCTTATGCACTGCAGTGTGTACTGGCCCACATGCCTGGGCAGCTGGGGAATGTGGTAGGTGGTGGAGGAGAAACAGACAACTCTTCCTCCTTGAACCACATACACCTGATGTTCTTATATATACCAAAAGCCTGCAAGATTTCTCTCCCAACCCCTGACTCTACCGTCAGCAACACACATCCCAAGCTGCCCCCAAAGAGCTTCGGTACACAGTCCATTTTTTTGCTCCCCTGGGACTTGCAACCCAGTAGGCAGACAGGACACACAGATAAACAAAACGATAAGTTAGCATGGACTAAGGGTCTGAGGACAGTCACCGTGGCAAAGGCAGTGAGGTCACGCCATTTCCAAAATGACCCATAGATGTTCTTCTACACATTGTCATCTAGAAAAATATATTTAGGAGACAGGGAGAGGGCACACCCAGTGAAAATGATCCTGCCCAAAGACGGCCTGACGATCCTGCCCAGAGACAGCCTGGTGCCTCTGATATTAGACTAGAGTTAATGCATTTAACACCAAGAAAGTGAAGCTGCACTACAAAAAGAAGTGCCTGCCCCAATTTTTTTTTTTGAGACTGAGTCTTGCTTTGTAGCCCAGGCTCAAGTGCAGCAGCGTGATCTTGGCTCACTGTAGCCTCCACCTTCTGGGTTCAAGTGATTCTTGTGCCTCAGCCTCCCCAGTACCTGGGACTACAGGTGTGCACCACCACACCCAGGTAATTTTTGTATTTTTTTAGCAGACATGGGGTTTCACCATGTTGGCCAAGCTGGTCTCTAACTCCTGGCCTTAAGTGATCTACCCACCTCGGCCTCCCAAAGCACTAAGATTACAGGTGTGAGCCACTGTGCCTGGCCACCAATTTTCTTATATTAAAAAAAAAGATAAGTTTATATCCAATAACATGTTATGAAAGTGAGATCACAATATTATTTTCCAAAAGAAAAAAATCTGCTTACATTACATTGATTACAATATAGCACATTAATACTTACAATGATAAGAATATCAGGCTTAATGTTAGGAATTTCAGCTGCCATTAAGTGTCTATCTTCTTGTCTTGAGAAATCACCTGTGTACAAAAGCTATGAAAAAGATAAAACTAGAAAGTTAGGATTTGGGGAAGGCTTCATTTTGCTAGTGAATAGATTAAACTCATGAAATCCAAAAGTGCAGTTACAGTTTTTAAAAAGTCTAAAACTGATGAAATTTACATGCAGTGCTTGTGTCGAATTCAAAATGTGTAGTTTAGTTAGTAAACGGTCCAGTGCTTCAATTATTTCACCTAGTAAATGGGAATAATCTATTCCCAGTATCATCTCACAAAGATAACCTATATAACATTAATCCACTTGAGAAGTGCTCTGAACTTCGTAGAGAAAAAGGGCATGCTGACAAGGAAAGGAGTGCACTGAGGTACATGGTCTAAAACCAGAGATAAAATCGTAAGAAGGTCTGCATCAAATTCCAAGAGAATTCACATCGGCATTTGTGCTACTTATTTTTTGTGCCCTGGAGCAAAATGCAAGAATAAGAGATTCAGTGATATATTTTACAATTCAATGTCTAAAAGTTCCAAATGTAGAAGCAGCTGTGAAAAATTTAGGACGTTACACTAGAGCATCGGTTCTCAACTCTAGCTGCACGTTAGAATCACCTAGAAAACTCAAAAAGGAAAAGGCCAAGCTACACCTCCAGATTTTGATTCAATAGTTACTTTTCAACAGCTCCCTAAGAGATTCTTACGTGCAGCCAGAGTTCAAAGCCGCTGCTCTGGAGTCTAGAAACCTAGTAGTCCACCCACATTTGCAGAAGTTCAAGGGTTCCCTAAAGATCTTTCCTAATTAACCCCTTTTACTCTTGCAGTCCACTCTGCTTAGGGGCTTATCTGTGAATCCTAAGACATCAGGGGGACATGAATATCAAATTGTGTTTTATTTTTAAATGAATGCAGCCACAAAGACACCTCTTCCCTAACCAGTTTTCTAAAGGAAACTGAATCCTTTAGAATTCAGGGAATTCCTTTCTGAGGTGTTTATTTTACCCCTTTCTCAGTTGTTAAAATTTTTTTTTTTTCTCAGTCTTGATACAGAAAGTATTGTAATGGAGGTAGGAACTACGATATTTAAAAGGAAAAAGTGTTAACTGTATTTTCATCTTATGATTCAGTGTTCTGACACTTTTGCAAGTCTTAGGGAATTTTTTTTTTCAATAGTACTTGGTGGCACAAAGCTCTGTACTGATTTCTCTGGGGAGAAAAGCGCCAGAGCCAGAGGGTACCTTCACGCCTGCGATCTCAATCATGAACATGGCGGCTCCTAGGACGTGCCCTGCATGGTAACACCAAAACTTGATTCCTGCAACTTCCTTAACTTCATGAAAGTTGATAGTTTCAATTTTGTCCATGCTTTCTTCCAAATCCGTCTCGGTATACAACATGTCGTCCGCTGATATGTTACTAAATTTTGAAAGATGTCAGCAAAAACAATTAAGTCAGATTTTTTAAAAAGCCTTTGAACACAAAGAAATTGTGGATAACATATCCATGATGGTATTTCTTCAAAATATATTGCATGAATTATGCTATTTAAAAATTTTTAGAGATTTTGTGTATTTTTTTTTTTTTTACTCTATTGTGTATATAGCCACAAAACTTGATTTTAAACAAACCACACAGGAAATTAAGATACTGAGCTCAAAGTACTCTCAATTTTCAGTAATACATACAGTAAATTAAGACAAAATACTCTTTAGGAGAGTATTCTCAAATTTTTTCCCACCCCAACACTCCTGAAAGATGTAACACACTCACATACATTGAACCATGGCAGGTATTTCTCACATTAGGATGAGAAAAGATTTTTCTACAAAGTCTAGCACAGCCTTTCTTCTGAAAATTATGTTAATGTACTTATACAAAAGGAAGAGAGAATAGTGGTTAAGGACACTGACTCGGGAGCCAGATTGTTTGGGTTCAAATCCTCGCTCTGTCTCTTACTGTGACAATTTTGGGCAAATAACCTAACTTCGCTGTGCCTCAGTTTCATCATCTATAAAATGGAATTTATAATAGAACCTACATCTTGAGTTGGTGTGAAGATTAAATATATTTATCTCCCAGATGGGTGCGATGGCTCACGCCTGTAATTCCAGCACTCTGGGAGGCCACGGCAGACGGATCACTTGAGGTCAGGAGTTCAAGACCAGGCTGGCCAACATGGTAAAACTCCTTCTCTACTAAAAATACAAAAATTAGCCAGGCATGGTGGTACACACTGCGTGCCTATAATCCTAGCTACTGGGGAGACTGAGGAATGAGAATTGCCTGAACCCGGGAGCGGAGGTTGCAGTGAGCCAAGATAGTGCCACTGCACTCCAGCCTGGTCAACAGCCCAAGACTCCATCTCAAAAAAAAAAAATATATATATATATATATATAAATATATATATATAATATACATGTGTATATATAATATATATACGTGTATTATATATGTATATATAATATATATAAAATATGTATCTTTTGTGTGTGAAGTTAATATACATTAGGAATTTAGGATTGGGCCTAATACGTGGTAAGCATTATTGAAGTGTTAATGAGTGTTACCACAATTAAGCATAACTCTTCCAATCCAGCCTAATGAAGTTTTAAAAGGACACAAAAGCTATATAAAGACTTCAAGGCCAGGCCAGTGACTCATGCCTGTAATCCCAGCACTCTGGGAGGCCATGGCCAGAGGATCACTTGAGCCCAGGAGTTTGAGACTAGTTTGGGCAACATAAGACCCCATCTCTTCAAAAAACAAAAAACCTCTGCTGGGTGTGGGGGCACATGCCTGTAGTCTCAGCTGCTTGGGAGGCTGAGGTGAAAGGACTGCTTGAGCCCAGGTGGTTGAGGCTGCAGTGAGCTGTGATCGCACCATTGCACTCCAGCCTAGATGACACAGCAAGATCCTGTCTCAAAAAAACCTTCAAGGTCAGGAAGGTGCTAGAAACACAATAGGTTTCAATGACCTTGTTAATGAATGATGAAATTACTAATATCCTTATACATCAAAAAAGAGCACCTCATTTTAAAACACAAAATGGTCCATATCTTGAACCATATGTACTCTAAAGAGCCAAAGTCGTGTATAATCTAATAAAGTAATTTACCTAACTTTGACATAATCGGAAAGAAGCCATCTATAAATAGCTTTTGTGGCATGAGTCATAAATGTTCTTCCTTTGAAACTTGTCTTCTGTAGAAACCAGGGCAGAGCTCCACAGTGATCCAAATGGAAACTTAAAAAGAAAGAGGCTGCATTAATTCTTAAAATTATTATCCATCGGATACCATGTAATGAAACTGTTGCTTACTGTA
Organism: Theropithecus gelada; assembly: GCF_003255815.1. Taxonomy (NCBI): domain Eukaryota; kingdom Metazoa; phylum Chordata; class Mammalia; order Primates; family Cercopithecidae; genus Theropithecus; species Theropithecus gelada. The sequence goes on along the minus strand of NC_037681.1, from coordinate 29,881,286 downwards.
CAAAACAAGTTTTATATAAACAACTATGTACTGACACTTTCAGAAAACCAAGAGTAGGTATGTGTAGAAGGAAGAAGTAACGCATACAGTTTTAATATGGAAGAAAGATGTTTAAAGTATCGTTTTTAAACAGCAAAAAAACTTTATTAGTGAACAATTAGGGACGAAGAAGAATATTCCAAACCTACTCTTGGCAGCCAGAATTACAGCAAACATCTTAGCAGAATAAAGTTGAAACATGGGTATCTCCCTGAGGTCACTGTCTTGTCACATTTTTCTATATGAACTCTATTTAAAAATAGTTTCAATAAAGTTGAAATGGTGTTCTTATAGAAACACGTGACAAAACAGTGACCTCAAGGAGATACCCTGGAAAAGGGCTTTCTTAGTCTCAAGTTTTACAATGATTCAAGTTCTGTACTATCTCCTTCTCACGTACTCACTGAACTTACATATAGAGATAGGTAAGTTTTTCATAGTAAACTTCTCTAGCCTGTGATGACATTATGGAGTGCTGGTTTAGACTTAGATGTCTGCAATATGCTTCCCAGCAAAAAACACTCTTTTAAAAAACCAAACTCTCAAAATCTAGTAAAGAATGAGCTTGACGGTAAAAGTCCGTGAAAAACAGCGTCATTAATAAAGGGAAAAACTTACTGACTAATTAATAGGAGATCAATCTCAGCTGGATCAATTAAATCAATATAAGGAAGAGCATCCATTCCTTCTAGGCCAGGGTGGATCCCACAGTCCAGCTGAAAGAGACAGGAAAAGAGATCACAATCTCCTACGTATTTTATTAAAATTCATTCAGCAAATAGACAATAATTCTAGATCTATCACCCACATACTCAAGATAGACTCCAGACACTAGCACTTGGAACATGATTCTTATTAAAAGTGGCAAATATGCCATTAACAATTCTAACTTCCCAACAAATTTAAAATTTAGCTCACATTTAGGGGTCACAGGATGCAAAGTACAAAACAGCTTCTTTCCAACTACTTTTGGTCGTCATTCTAACAATGAATTAAGTATTTTTCAAAAACTTCGATATCAGAAGATTAAAATTTAAAAAGTTTATAGATTTACTACTACCAGATCTTGTGAGAAGATCATAATTAGAAATGGGAAATTTACCTGATCAGGATAATTTAAATATTTTTAAGGCATTAGGGAACAAATTCTTAAGACTCGGTCACTAAAGTTACTTATTTTTATGGCGTTACTACCAAATTAACACAATAGATGACTAAAAAGATGACTATGTCTGACCTATTCATATTCTTTTCAGATTGGGAAGAGTTGAGAAGAAAGAGAAATCAAAGGAACATGAGACACAGAACTGACTTTCTAATGAGTACTTTAGAATGAAACCATCTCCTCTAACCCCTCTACTTTTCAGGCTTAGAGAAGCAGAGTGACTTATCCAAGGCCGGCAGCCCCAATGGGACTTGGGCATCCAACCTTCTCTAGGCCAAGGCTTGATCCCCACATGCTAGAGGCGGCTAGAGCTCTCAATGTGTTCAGTGATTGGGCCCTTGGATCTTCCACTTGGGATGGGGCAGTTAGGCTGGCTGAACCCTTCAGGAGTGGAAGAGGGACTTCAAAGAAGTAACAGTTCAACAGATCTAGCTGACAATTTTACAGTCATAGAATATATCTTCTTAATCAACTAAATTACTAAGTAGAAGTATGTATTAGTTTTTCTCATTAACATTATATAGCATAGATTGCATGCACTATAACATTTTTCTGGGAGCTAAAAAGATAACTAGTCTACAAGAAAAGACTAACACCCAATACAGACAGAGCCATATTATTAAACTGAGTACAAAAATAGTAATTACCATTATTTTTCTTCCTTTGAACTCGAGAATAATACATGATCTTCCTACTTCTTGCCCAGCTCCACTGTAAACATTCAAGGGGAGAAAAAAAAAAGGATTTAAAAAAACATCAAAACCAAGTCCAATAAACTTACTTTTTTACAATGTGCACTACATCCCATCTGACGACAGCACCTCACTGAAAAATTCTGAGACATAAGAGAGTTCTACAAAATTACAAAGGCAGGGAAGAACAGTGTCCACGTGGGAAAAGATGAAAACTGATCCTTGGGAGTCCAGGGATCTCGCAGTTGTTAAAATTGAGAGAGAAGGCGGTAGAGATCCAAGAAGCCCAAAGGTTTGGGCTTGATTTAAATTCAATTTTCTGAATTTTAGGATTAAATTATGATGTATTTAAAATGTAAAATAGCAGTTATGCAGATTATGTAATAATACTTTTAGAATTAGCACTTAAGTAGAAAGCCATAAGCATATCAACACTGTCATCTTCTTTAAGATCATAATCTGTATGTGCCAAATGGTTTAAATTTAAATGGCTTGGCTTGGTGGTGGCTCGTAATCCCAGCACTTTGGGAAGCCGAGGCGGGCAGATCACTAGGTCAGGAGATCGAGACCATCTTGGCTAACACAGTGAAACCCTGTCTCTACTAAAAATACAAAAAATTAGCCAGGCATCGTGGTGGGCGCCTATAGTCCCAGCTACTCGGGAGGCTATGGCAGGAGAATGGCGTGAACCCGGGAGGCGGAGCTCGCAGTGAGCAGAGATTGTGCCACTGCACTCCAGCCTGGGCGACAGAGCGAGACTCCGTCTTAAAAAAAAAAAAAAAAAAAATTTTAAATACTTATTCATACTGTGAATTTCAATCGCTTTTCCTTCTACTTTCTGTTATTTCAGCATATTTTATGCCAAGTACTTAAATAACTTTTGTTTCTTCTTAAATTAATTATTTCAGCCATAATTAGCAATGGTCACAAGGCACACTTCAAGTTACACCTCACTTTTCAAATCCCTCACCTTCCTTGATGCCTTTCCCCAATCATTCTAGCTCACAATTCACTCACTCACTCAACATTAAGCAGCTTCTATTTGCCAAGCACTGTATTAAGTGCGTAGGACATGGAAATGCCTTACAGGGACCCTGACCTCAAGGAACTCATTCAGATGGACATGCAATGGACCTCTCCCCAAACTGAGATCCTACCTCCGAGCAGGTGTTGATACAGAAGATCAAACAACTGTGGACGAGAGCTGCCATAAACTCCTGGCCTTCCACTTTTTAATCAGTTTTTGTTTTTAATTATTGTGGATACCCTGGCCTTGCACTTTAACTGGCCCTCAATGTTGCCTAGCTGTTTTCTCCATCTCATTTCCATATCAACTATTTTCAAACTTTCTCCCCTTTCCCACATTTTCCAACCCTCTATCCTCTTCTTCACTTGAGGTATGGGCCATCTTCTGCATCAAAAAAATAAACAGTCCATTTGTAAATTTCCTCAACTTCATGTTGGTACAATAATTAAAAATGCATGTACCAACAGGGTACCAACCTGCCCACATCTGTCTCCTTCCATTTCTCCTCTAAGACCTCTCTTTCCACGACGAATCTTTCCACCATTCTACTCTATGTACTCCCTCCATCCTTCTGAGGAACTGAACACTGCTGTGTCATTGACATTTTCCTCACTGTCTGCTCTTTACCATCCAATCCAAATTGAAATACACTACAGCCATGTTCATCCCCAAATTAAAATCCCTTGACTCTCATCTCCTTTAGTTCCCACTTCATTCTTTCCCCAGCCCGCCTCCTAGGGCAGTGGACCCTCCTGTACTTCCTCACCTTCCACTCACTCCTCAATTCACTCTCCTCTGGCTCTTACTAATCACTTTTCTGAAACTATCTTTGCTGCTCTGTAGTCATTTCAGTCTTTTTTTTTTTTTTTTGGGACAAGGTCCCCCTATGTTGCCCAGTTGGCCTCCAACTCCTGGGCTCAAGTGATCCTCCTGCCTCAGCCTCCCAAATAGCTGGAACTATAGGTGTCAGTCCCTATCTTGTTCTCTTGGCAGCCTTTGTCATTCGTAACGAGTACTTGCTCCTTCCTCAAGCACCTCTCCCTTGGCTTCTCTGACGTGATGCTCTCATCCTGTCTTGCTGGCTTTCCTGTTTCCTTCACATATTCAGCCACCTCTGCCCACCCTTTAAATGTTGATATTCCGAGGGTTTGCTCCTTGGCCAATTTCTCAATCTTCATTCTCATCTTTCTGACATGCTAAGGACTTCCAAGCCCGTATTCATAACCCAGATTGTTCTTCTGAATTCCAGACCTTTAATACATACACGGGACACTAGGTATTTCTACTAGGATCTCTCCCGGGACTTCATATTCAATATGCCAAACTGGTTTCCACCACATGCCCCCTACTTGCTCTGCTTTCTTCCTGAAATGCTTTGTCTTCAGATATTGATGTGGTTGGCTCCTTTGTATCATTTGGGTCTCAGTTCCAATGTCACCTTCTCAGATGCTTTCTCTTGACTACCTCCTCTAATTTGCTCTTCACAGCAAGCCACAACCCAGCATCATGTTATCTTAATACTTACAACTACATGAAGTTATTGTATCCACTTATGTCTTGCTTCAGGCTACTAAATGAAAGCTTCCTAAGAACAGAGGCATTGTCCACCTTATTCACTGCTGTATTGCTACAGTACCTGGCATGTAGTAAATCATAAAAAATACTTATTGAATGAATAAAACTCCTCAATTTTGAACCTTGGAAAGATTACACTAAATGAAAGATGCCAGAGACAAAAGACTATGTATTGTATGATCACACTTCTATGAAATGTCCACAACAGGCAAATCTGTAGAGAAGTAGATTAGTGGTTGCTAAGGTCTGGAGAGGTAGTGGGGATTGTCCATGACTGCTAATGAATACAAGGTATCTTTTGGGAGTGATGAAAATGTTCTGGAATGAGACAGGGGTGATGGTTGTATAACTCTATGTTAAGAACGACTGAGAGTTGTATGGTATATAAATTGTGAGTTGTATGGTATGTAAACTGTATCTCAATAAAGCTGTTATGAAACAACCGAACTCCCAAATTTACTCCAGAGTTGCCCCACTTCCTACACTCCTGGAGTGAAGAACACTACTCTTTCCCAACTGCCAAACTTAGGAATCCGAGTCATCATAACATCCTCTCTGCCCTGCCTTCACTCCCCACAACCACCTTCCAGTACAGCTGATCAGCCACAAAATCCTGAAGATCTCATTTGCATACTTTCTCACACTCATGTCACTCACTACAGGCTCTGACCACCTAGACTTGGAATCTTTCAATGATATCTTACTGAACCTGCTCTACTCAATCCATCCTTTTATTCAGCTGCTACACTGCTGCCAGGAGTGATTTTCCTAAAACATAATTCCCCACAATATCCATGCTTGCTTAACAGCCTTCGCTGGCTCCCTGTAATTGACTATCTGATAAAGGTCCAAACTCTTATGTATATGAGGTGCTTCCTAAACTGGACCTCAACAGCCTGTCGCTTCATCTGCTAACTCAACTCTTTAGCTACAGCCATGAGGAATCTGGCCACAAGTTGTGGCCACTCTCACTTTCACATGTGCCACTTCCACTGCCTAGAACACCCTGGGCCCCCCAGTCTTCAACTCCTACTCATTCTTTAGGACTCAGCTCAAGCATCACATTTTTCAGGATGCACGAGGTATCCTTTTTTCCTCAATCTGTCAGAAATCCCTTTTCCATACTTTCACAGTGCTCAGTGCAATGCCTACCTGCGCTCTTAGATTAGCTATTATTTACAAAGCACCTACTGCGATCTTTACTCTTCAAGTTTTATCTTATTTCCATATGAGAAAACGGGTTCAGTGAGGTTGTTGTCCTACTAAGTGGTCAAGTAGATAACAGACTTCAGGTCTGACTTCAAAGTAATGGTCTCCTATTATTCCAAAGTATCTCTCCAATACTTCCCACTGTGCACTGTAATTCTCTCCATAAGGGCGAGAGCAATTAACTGGGCCCTCCTTTGCATCTGTATCCCCACGTGTGGTGCTTGACACTTGACACTTGCTAAAGAATTGAGTTAGCAGATCAAGTGACAGTGTTTGCTCATCACAGGAAGACATGACAGGTGTGATCCAAGCAGAAGGAAACAGACTATGTCCCAAGCAGGTGCTCAATGAAGCCTTACTGAACGAATGTGTAAAGGAGATCTTTTCTACCTTTTGGAAAGCGTATATTCATGTTGTGCCAACTAATATCTAACAATAAACATGTTGTGGGTTCGAAATGCTCATCTGTAGGAATCCAAGTTCTCTACATTTGCATCTCCCCTTCAGCAGCATTCCCGACTGATGAGGACCATGTCCACTGAAAGGCCACTCTCCTTACGGACAGTCGAGGGCTGAGTTTTTGTCCCTAACACCTCTGCACTTTCTCCTCTCCAGCTTTACACCTTCCTTATTCTACTAGGACCTGAGCTGAGAAGATCGAAACTCAAGGCACGTCCCTAATATTTTCTAACTTCTGGCACATGTGAAGCCCTGGTGTTAGGAAACAGACTTAATTCTTCCCTGCACCGCTGTAGCCTCATTCAGGTCCTCCTCTCATCCTGTCGATCATAAGCGTCACCGGCTCTCTCACGGCTTGCCCTGACGCGCAGAGATCCGTGCTTGTGCTAAGTGAAAACGCTTTTTAGCGTGTATGAAAAGCGGCCGGTGGCCCCGGAAAACTTTTTTTTTTCCGACTCCAACATACCCTCCCCTGAAACTGATAAAGAAGCAAAATCCCGTTCACTCTAGCAGGCCCCTTCCAATCAGTGGTCCTCCAACCCCTCGAGCCTGAGAAGCCTGGCCCGCAACCGCGGACCAAAGGCAGGCTGCCGGCGACGGTGGGAGCGCGGGCGACGGAGGAGGCCAAAGTCTCCGGTTATCCCTCGCACCCCTCACAGCCCTTGGCCTCATTCCCTCTCTCGTTGGTCCCTTACAGAGGTCGGATCAGCAGCTGGTCGCTCTCCTCAGCAGGAATCGCAGACATCCCGAAAGTGTGAGGGCGAAGCGGGGGCGGGGAACAGGTCGCCGGGGTCTTCCTAAATTGGAAGGTAAATAAAGAAAGAAGAACCCCATCCACCAAGAGAACAACTTCCGTCACTCCGGAGCCCGCGGCACTAGACTCCTCCCCTCGACTTCCGGTTGGGGGACGTCGCTTGCGAAGCTTCCCACCACTCGGGGTCCTGGAACCGGGCGCGGGACGTCAGGACTGCGCCTGCGCTTAGTCTCGGAGGCGGGGCCCGGCGGACGTGGGCAGGAGCGTTGGAAAAGCCGGCGCTGGAGCGGGAACGGGAGTAGTTGCCTGGGTGCCGGAGGCCGCGGCGCTCCCACGCGGACCCCGAAGCCCACAGCCGGGGGATGGGCCCGCGGCTGCGAGGTGAGCGCCCAGCCCTCGTCCCACTCGGGGCCGAGCTCGCGGAGGTCTGACGGGAACACGGCCCCGAGAGCGGCGCGGACGGCCGGGAAGGATGGGTGGGGCCGCAGGGAGGGCGGGGGAGGGATGCCTGGGCTCCGGCTGCGTTGTTTGCGGGTCCGCGCTCCCGGGGCGCGGGTGGAGGCGCCTGGAACCGCGGGTCGGGCGTGGGCGTTGTGGACTGTAGCTTCCGGAGCCGCTGCCAGCCGGGAGAGGAGGCAAGGCGGGCAGCGCGGGCCGTTTCCCTGCCTCTTCCTCTGCCTCGTTTCGGCCGCCTCCCGCCTCTCAGGGTCGGGGTTGTCTGTCCCCTTCGCTGTCACATCCTCCGCACCCAGCGCGTGGACGGTGCTCCATCACGGTGACAGACAGGTGCCAAGCAGGCTGGCGTCTGGGAGGAACTTTGGAGCCGGCTTTCCCTAGGCCCTGAGGTTGGCCCCATCCGTCCTTACCCTGGTGACCCTGAGCAGGTCACTGACTCTTCGGGCGCTTTGGCATCCTCGTTTGAAAGGGGCTGTTATCCTTCAGGCTTGCTGGTCAGTGAGGGTGAGAGGGATCTGTGCACCTAGCACCGTGCATGGCACGTGGTAGGCGTTTGGTACTTGGGAATTGCTATTGGGGTGTTACAGACACCCCAGAAAGTTCTCGGCTTCAGTAAGCGCGTCCCCTGCCAGGCGCCCTGGCTGTGCAGAGAGGAGTCCCTGAGCTCCGCCTTTGACCAGCGTGCAGCTGGGAGAGTGAGATCAGAGACCACAGCAGATCGTGGCGCTGTGATCAGGGGTACACTGAAGCTGTGGGTCCCTGAGCCCAGCCTTGAGATCCCAGGAAGACCTGCAGCCTGAAAGGGGCCTTGAAAGGTAAGAGGTAGCCAAGTGCCTGAAAGGTGAAGGGTGTCCCGGGCGCTGCAAAGCAGGGGCGACTGGAGCATCGCTCTGAGAACCACGAGCAGCTTTGCCTTGCTGAGATCAATTAACTGTGCCCGGGTTGTGGAGGACGGAAGTGGAAAGGTGGTTAGGAGCTGCGTCCTGGAGGACCTGGCGTGTCCTGCTGAAGAACGTTGACTTTGATCTCTGACTTTGGAGAACCAGTGAAAGATTTTCAGCAGGCTAGTGGCATTAGATTTATGTTTGAAAGAAATCATTTTAATCGTTTTGGCTGCAGTGTGGGGTGGATTTAAAGTGTTAGGGAATCCAGTAGGACAAGGTCCCTTACCCACGAAATATCCTTGGGTTTGTGAATTCCTTAAATTCATGCCAAATTTTGTATGGATGTGTATTTTTGTAGGGTGAGTATCCATCACATTGATCAGATTCTAAAAAAATGGTGTCTGTGCCCATGGTCTAGGATGACATGGGGCCTGGTGGAGAGCTGGCTCAGAGAGCTCTTGCGGTGGGGTATACAGTGGGTCTTGGTGCCAGATTGGATATGGGGCCTGAAGGACAGCAAGGAATTCATGATTTCCTGGCTTCCCCCAGCAATAATAGAATTTCCTAACGGGGAGAGAAGAGGAGAGGAGCAGATCTGAAGGGGAGGATGATGGTTTCAGCTTGAGACATCTTTGCATTTGACGAGCCTACGGAGCATCCAGTCGCCAATCAGGATCGTTGGCCTCATTTTGATGCATGAGTAATTTTGAGGCAAAAATGATTTGCTTGAGAACATGCATCAAAATTGCAGCAGATATCAAAGACTTTAATAAATGCTGCTTTTTCCTAAGCCCCCGGGTTGATGATGAAAAGAAAGCCTTAAGGAGTTGCTGAGGCATTGTGGTGTCATGATTTTCATATCAAGGGATTTGAGGAGACACTTCAGGATTGCACTAACAGTAGAATCACATTTTGTTTTTAAAATGTTTTGATTTAAAATTTAAATCATATTTAAAATTGTTACCTATATGTAAATATGTATTTATATATACTGAAGTATCTGATGCTTAAATACGTTATATATCATCAACATTTTAACCCATCAGCACCATTAACATGGCACTTTATGCTGCTACATTAACCTCGTTTTGTGCAGGCCTTGGAATAAGGCTCTCCTGCCGTCTCTCACTGACTAGTGTCCTGTGCTGGTAAGGTTCTCCTTTGCAGCAATCACCCGCAGTCGTCTTCCAACGCATCTCTCTCTTTTTACTCTTATCCTATGGAGTTAGTTCCCTGCCTGGAAGCCAGAGTCGTTGTTTGAAAAACAGAAGACACCTAATTGTGTCGCTAAACTGCTTTTTAAAAGTCTCCATTCCGGAAAATCACAGCAGATAAGCAAAAAATAAATAAAAAAACCTTTAGAGTCTTCCTCTTAAAGTCCACTGTTATCACAGCCTGCCTGGCCTTCTGTGGCACTTTGTCTGGGCCCATTGCTGTCCTGCTCCCAGACAGCCTTGACTATTCCCTTGGGCCCCGTCTCCACCTGCACAGCATTGCCTCCAGGCTATTTATGGCCGCCCTCACTTCATTCAGAAAAAGATCTAGAGCATCTTTTTCTGGAATACCCACCCCTTCCTTCCTTCCGTCTGTGTCTCCTTAACTTCTCTTAGTTTTCCTCATAGCAGTTGTTTCCTAATAACATGTTTTATGTGTGTTTTTCTTGTTGGTCTGTCTCCTCCCGCTGAGAACAGGCTCCTTGAGGTCAGGGGCTTCGTTTGGTTCACTGATGCGTCCCTGGCATTTGGTAGGTGCTCACTGACTATCCAGAAATGAATGACTCAATCAGATTTTCCTGATACCCCACAGCAAAAACATAGAAATAAATCTGATGATGAGGCCGATTAAAAAGCTTGGACTCAGGGGTCAGACTCGGGCAAGTGGCCTAATGTCATCCCCTAGTGAGTGGGCTTAGAGTGGGGTCTCCAAATACAGAGAATCAGGGGCTTTCACTGACTGCTGCCTGAGTCACTCGTTCTTTTTCCTTCATCAGGTGCATTGTTTCTCTGAAAAGCATCGCCCCGGTCAGAATGAAAGGAAACTCTCTGTGCAGACCGCTGTATGTGGGACCTTGAAGACGGTCAAATAGTGTTCAATTATATAGCAAGCAGATTTTCTTGTTCCCTCTGGAGAACACAGTTTTTGGTAAAAATTGGTCAGGTTATCTTATTCATAAATCCTCTTGAAAGACATGTCACAGTTCCCTCATCTGTAAAAGGCAGATTACAGCCCACCTTCTGCGAGCCCCTTGAGGGTTAGAGCCCTGCAGAGTGTGTGGCATATGGTTTGCCCTTAAAAAGCATCAATAGAGCAAATGAATATGTCACAAGGTTATCATGAGGCTGTGACAGTGTAACTGTCCCGGGAGTTCTGTGAGCTATGCAGCTTCATATAGGTTAGTTAATGTGCCAAATATAATCTATGCTCTCCTATGCAATTGGCAAGGATGAATCTTACGTTTCCAAGGCATTATTTATTAATTTCAAAAAAAGAAATGTGTAACATAGACTCTGGGAAGCAAGGTCATCTCCTTAGCTGCCCTTAGTAGAGAGGGGGGTGAGGCGCTGGCACCGAGGAAGGTCTTTGTGTCAGCTGTTACTTAAAGGCATTTCAAAACTTCCAGAAAAATGCACATTTCTGAGAGGTGTATATATCTTAACCCTACCAAGTATAGAATGTGAAGCTGAGAGGCTTACTGAATCTCAGTATCTCGGCTGAAAATCCAGTGTGTCAGAGCATATTTTGCTAAAATCTTGAATCAATTGAAGAGAAGTCAGGCCCTTGAAATTTTGAGAACTAGGTGACATGTCTAATACTTGAGAAAAGTGCTTTTCACACCTCTAGGCCAAGGTTTCTGCCTTTTTTTGCTTATTGGGTTAATTTTTTGTAATTTAATAGGAAAGAATGAAAAGGAATAGTATCCAAGGGAAAAGTTTTATGTTTTATAGAAAAGGAACACCCCCATGGAACTGGAAGGAATTGATGATTTTTATTTCTATTATGCGTAAAGTGATTTAATGTTGCATTTCCTGATGTAGCTGTAACCAATAGCAAAGTTGCTTTTCCTGGCTGGGCATGGTGGCTCACACCTGTAATCCCAGCACTTTGGGAGGCCAAGCGGGGAGGATCACCTGAGAGCAGGAGTTTGAGACCAGCCTGGCCAACATGGCAAGATCCTGTCTCTACAAAAAATGAAATTAGCTGAGTGTAGTGGCACATGCCTGTAGTCCCAGCAACTCGGGGAGGCTGAGGTGGGAGGATCACTTGATCCCAGGAGGTTGAGACTGCAGAGAGCCATGTTTGTGCCACTGCACTCCAACCTGAGTAAGAGCAAGACTCTGTCTCTTTAAAAAAAAAAAAAAGTTGCTTTTCCCAATGTAACTGTCACCAATATTTGTTTTTTCAGGGGATCTTCTCTGGATCAAGAAATGGTGGTGAAAAATGTTTCGCAAAGGCAAAAAACGACACAGTAGTAGCAGTTCCCAAAGTAGCGAAATCAGTACTAAGAGCAAGGTAGGGAAATGGAATTTGGAACAGAGTCATAAAGCAGGGAGAGTTTTATTTCTTCTAGCTGATATTGTATGGAGGATACCGACCATGGGCAGACCTCCTGATAATCTTCAAACTAGGTGTGTTTTTACATTTACTTTTTGCACTAGAGATGCATTCTATGCTTAGCTTCATTTTATCTGTTTTGGTAGGTTTTCTGAAATTCTTAAATCCATTAAACTAGATGGGACATGACCCATCTAGTTTGGTCTCGTTGAAATGAGCACTGATTTAAAAAATTTTTAAATGATAGAAATTGCAGGCATTAAGGGGCTAGACCTCTTGAATTCTAGGGCTTGTGGTGTGCATAATTAGTTTCACTTAAGAGTGCGATTGGCAGATACCTGTATACTAGAGAGTTCGAATGCTGTTGGAAGGTAAGCATGGATTTAGTTCATGCCGAACAAACCTTCGAGGAGCTTTTCAACTGGCAACTTTTGTCTCAAAGAATAAAGTGATTTCTTTTTGACTGACAGATATTTTTCAATATAAGAGTACAAAGATAGCTGCATTATATTTGTTCTAGGTTTTTGACACCAATTTTGTTGGTGTTTAGAAGAATAGCATTTTTATTTCTACCTCCTGGACGATGGCACGTGAACACTCATTCATTCACCGAGTATTTACTGAGCATGGCTGTATGCCAAACTCTGTTTAAGGGGCATAAAATAGAGTGGTTGGGGGAGGGAAAAAATCCCTGGCCCCAGAGCTTCCATTTCAGATGGGGCAGAAAATAATGAAGAAATAAGTAAAATAGAGAATTTCAGATGGTGGAAACTAACATGGGAGGAAGAAACTACAGGAATGGACGGGGTGGGAGATTGGGAGAGGGGCAGTGTTCAACAGTCTGGTAGAAAAGGTCTTATTTTCAGGCCGGGCACAGTGGCCCATGCCTTTGGGAGGCAAGGTGGGCAGATCACCTGAGGTCAGGAGTTTCAGACCAACCTGGCCAAAATGGTGAAACCCCATCTCTACTAAAAATACAAAAATTAACTGGGCGTGGTGGCACACACCTGTAGTCCCAGCTACTCGGGAGGCCGAGACAGGAGAATTGCTTGAACCAGGAGGCGAAGGTTGCGGTGAGCCAAGATCACACCACTGGACTCCAGCCTGGGCGACAGAGCAAGATTCTGTCTCAAAAAAAGAAAAGAGAAGGTCTTATTTTATTTATTTTTTTTTGCTTCTCCTCCTCCCGAGAAAAGGCCTTGTTTTCTTGGTGGCATTTGAGCAGGGGCCTAGAGGAGAAGTGGGGCCATGATAAGATCTGGAAGGATCGTGGTTCAGGGAGAGGAGAGAGCAAAGGCCCATGGGAGGAGCGAGCCTATGTGTTTAGGGGGCAGCAGGGAGACCAGCGTGCCCTGGGCAGGGCAGGTGCAGGTGTTGTGAAGACCTGGGATTTTACTCTGAGAAGTAAAGCAGGGGCGCCTGGGGCCAGGGAGTGACAGAATCTTACGTAAGTTTTGTTGGGGGTCACTTTGGCCACTATGAGCAGGGCAAGGGCAGGAGCAGAGACTGCTGGGGAGGATGTGGTAAGAACCTGAGAGATGATGGGGGCTTGGACGGGGTGTGAAGGAAGTGCTAAGACCTCAGGTTCTGCAGAGAGTTCCAGGTGGGCACTCATGGGACCTGTGGATGGATGACGATGGCTTGTGGAGTATGCGGAAAAGAGTCATCAAAGCTTAAAGCCTTAAGATAGCAGGTGCTGTGGGAGGCAGAAAAAGTGATTCACTCCAGGTGTTTCTGCCTGGATGCCAGATACCACTTGAGACATGATTGATACCCAGAGACAGTGAATAATTCAGAGAACGCGAAGGTGTGTGAGGTAATGACAAATACTGCTTCGGGGATTCCGAGACTGGGGAGATGATAGGCCTAAAGTTGTGGAGGAAGTTGTATTAGTTGGAGTTCTCCAGAGAACCAGTAGGATGTGTTTCTATCCTAGAGAGAGATTTTGTTGTGTTTTCAAGGTTTATTTTGAAGAATTGGCTGATGTGACTGTGGGGGCTGCAAGTCCACAATCTGCAGGGCGGGCGGGCTGGAGACCCCTGGGAGTGGAAGTGGCAGCTTGAGCCCAAAGGTAGCCTGGAGGCAGCTGGAGGCAGACTCTCCTCCTCGGGAGCCTGAGTCTTTTTCCTTTAAGGCCTTCACCTGCTTGGATGAGGCCCACCCGCACTGTGGAGGGTCCTCTGCTGTGCTCCGTGTCTGCTGGGGTAGACGTTAATCTCATTTAAAGAAACACCTTCACGGCAATGTCTTGACTTGTATTTGACCAAATATCTGGGTACTTAGCCCAGAGAAGTTGATATATAAAATTAACCATCACAGAAGTCTTCCCGAAAAAAGCAGTTAGTGAATGAGACCTTAAAATATATGGGTCAAATAGGCATAAATGAGGAAGGGAGTTAGACATCCCAGGAACAGGCAGGAAGCTGGAGGCCGAGTCCAGTCTGAACAGCCTCTTCATGATTTTCCACCCTTGTGAGTGGTCTAATTTTAAAGCTGTGTGTTCACTCAGTCCCAGGACCAGGGTGAGGCACAGCATGGAAGGAGGCGTCTCACAGGGTCGCACAAGGCCCCCTCAGGAGATGCCTCCCTAGACTTTTCATCCCGGGTGCCTGCCGGGCCTCCCATGCCCCACATGTGCCATGCTATTAAATAACAGCCACACGTGAATGAGACAAAGACACACGACTGCCACTCAGTTTCCAGTCAGGGCAGGGTGAGCTGGCATATGTCGGCGTGGCGGAGCTGGTGGGTGGCGTTGTAACCAGAAGCACAGAAACCTGACATTGTAGGAGTCCTGTGCAGCCTTAGAATGGGGAAGCGAACCATGTTCTTGGAAGTTTTTGAACTCCTGGAACTGGTCAACACAGAACCTCCCTACTGCCACTTCCTCAGCCTTAAGCGTGAGGACTCCGCAGGGGAATCTCACCTGTGTGGCCCAATGTCTTGTTTTATTTTTATTTTTGGAGACAGAGCCTCACTCTGTCGCCCAGGCTGGAGTGCAGTGGCGTGATCTCGGCTCACTGCAACCTCTGCCTCCGGGTTCAAGCAATTTTCCTGCCTCAGCCTGCCAAGTAGCTGGGACTATAGGCATGTGCCACCACGCCTGGCTAATTTTTGTATTGTGTTTTGTTGTTGTTGTTTGTTTTGAGATGGAGTTTCGCTCTTGTTGCCCAAGCTGGAGTGCAGTGGCGTGATCTCAGCTCACTGAAACCTCTGACTCCCAGGTTCAAGCGATTCTCCTGCCTCAGCCTGCTGAGTAGCTAGGATTATAAGCACCCACCACCATACCCAGCTAAGTTTTGTATTTTTGGTTAGAGACGGGGTTTTACCATGTGGGCCAGGCTGGTCTCGAACTCCTGACCTCAGGTGATCCACACGCCTCAGCCTCCCAAAGTGCTGGGATTACAGGTGTGAGCCACCATGCTCAGCTGTATTTTTTTTTTTTAGTAGAGACGGGGTTTCACCACGTTGGCCAGGCTGGTTTCGAACTCCTGTCCTCAGGTAATCCACCCGCCTCAGCCTCCCAAAGTACTGGGATTACAGGTGTCAGCCACCACGCCCGGCCACAGAATATTATTTCTAAAGAAATTGGGAGTATAGCTCTGAGGAACAAACTCCCTTTACATATGATTCTATTTTGCTCAACAGTTGTGTTGTTTTTTGTGACAGTTCACATGATAGTCTACTCTTCTCTGCCAGTTAGCCCCTGAATTCCTGCTGCAGGCCAGACATGAGTTGGAATAATTGCAGAAGCACTGGACCAGAGACCTAGAATTAAGAGAGCTAGGTTTGAGATCGGAGCCATTTACTAGATGTTACCTTGGATAAGTCACTAAACGTCTCTGTCTCCTTCCTCATTTATTAAGCAGGGATCATGGTCCTTGCCTGGCTTTCTGCAAAGGGTTTGTTTTGGGTTCAGCGGAACTAATGTGAAAGCAAGGCGAGATGTTCACAAGAATATTCTTAGAAGGCATCTTGTAAGGAGGTGGTGGTAATGGCTTCGATTTAGGCTAAGAATATTGCCACCACGTTTATCCAATATTATGTCGTGGGACGAATGAACAGTTGGGATTATGTGATTTTTTTTTTTTTTTTTAAGTTTGTTGCAGAATTTGTCTTAAGAAAAATCTGTCACAGTCCATATGCCTGAATAATTGGCATGATTTCGTATATGTCAGCTCAACTCTAATAAATAATTTGAATGGGTTAGAGGACTTCAGAGAAGACATGGCTGCTTCTGTGGAGGTTTTTTACTTGTTTTTCTGTTTCTCAGTCTGTAGATTCTAGCCTTGGGGGTCTTTCACGATCCAGCACGGTGGCCAGCCTCGACACAGATTCCACCAAAAGCTCAGGTACAGAAAAGGGTTGGATCATTGATTGTCTGTGATTTTCATTGATGTTCTTGTGGTTTTACTGGGGTAGCGCGAGTTCTTCAGTATTTGTGGCTTTCTTCCTCTCCTTTGCCACTTTTGACAAGAGTTTAGAAGTGGACCCAGATTTGGTGGGACATGGGCTGAGGGTGTGGTGTGATTGGGGAACCACATAGCCTTTGGAGATTGGCACAGGCACATGGGCAACCTGGAAGTTTCAAAATAGTTTTTAAAGAAATGAGGTGGCAATAAATACATACACCTACTATGTACCCACAAAAATTAAAAGAAATGGGGTGGCAGAAGGTGAATTCCATTGGACTTACGTTGTCTGTGGGGAATAGGGCAAATATCTTGGTGATTAAAGGGCTAAGGAGCCATTCATTTACCCCAAGGAACCCAGAGATTCACCAGCTCATGACCACCACCAACACAAATAATTAAGGGGAGGATCTGGCCCAGACCCTTGTAGATATTTATGCAGCTGCCCAAAATTAGTAGATCCTTAGAAACAGGCTGGGCGTGTTGGCTCACGCCTATAATCCCAGCACTTTGGGAGGCCAAGGCAGGTGGATCACCTGAGGTCAGGAGTTTGAGACTAGCCTGGCCAACATGGTGAAACCCTGTCTCTGCTAAAAATACAAAAAATTAGCTGGGCGTGGTGGCACATGTTTGTAATCCCAGCTACTCGGGAGGCTGAGGCAGGAGAATTGCTTGAACCCAGAGGTGGAGGTTGCAGTGAGCTGCGAATCACACCACTGCACTCCAGCCTGGGCGACAGAGCGAGACTCCGTCTCAAAAAAAAAAAAAAGAAAAGAAATCAAGAGGTGACTTCTAACCCAAGCTCCCTAAGTAGCTGGTGGCTAACTGGAAATATATTCATTTTCTTGTCCAAATTCCTCTTTTTCTCTCAGGAATTGTCCTAGTGAATCTGTAACAGAGAATGTTGGAGCATTAAGTCCATTGTCTTTACTGCCAGATCCCTTTAAAATTATTACAGTTGTGGGCATCTTTTTATTACATAACCTAAAAGTAATCATATAGTATTTCCTTAATATGGTTGAGATTATAAGTCGTTTGTAGTAGTTTTTGTATTGGCTAGATTTTGTGGCACACACCTCTTCAACCGTTGCTGTTAGGTTAAGAGACTTCCTGCCTGGCGTTATTCCATCGACATTAAAAAGAAAAACTATGTGGTCTTTTCTGATGGAATGGTAGAGGAAGAGTAGGCTTCCTGAATGAGGAAAGAAAGCTAACATGCTAGGCCAGGCACGGTGGATCATGCCTGTAATTCCAGCACTTTGGGAGGCCAAGGTGGGAGGATCGCTTGAGCCCAGGAGTTTAAGACCAGCCTGGGCAATGTAGTGAGACCCTGTCTCTACAGGGGAAAAAAAATGGTGAAGAGGGACAAAGAACCAAAAATAAATATCATGCATCATAAAGGTAATCATGTAGTCACCTTTTCTTTACTGTTTGTTTTGAAGGGAAGGTTAATATTTATTCCTATTATTGAGACCTTTGTATATTATATTTAGTATACCATGAGTCATAAAGGGTTGGTGAAATTTTAAGTTCTTCCCCATTATATACAAATATTTTGCATTATAAAATTTGTCATTAGTGGTTGTGTTCTAATGACTGTCTGGTTTTTATTTGGGAAGGGACTGAGGATACCCTGTAATGCAGATATTTCTTCTGAAGTCTTACCACTTTTCTTTCATCTTTAGGACAAAGCAACAATAATTCAGATACCTGCGCAGAATTTCGAATAAAATATGTTGGTGCCATTGAGAAACTGAAACTCTCTGAGGGAAAAGGCCTTGAAGGGCCATTAGACCTGATAAATTATATAGACGTTGCCCAGGTAAAAAAAAAAAAAAAAAAAAATTCCTTAACTCTCTGGTTCTGAGAGTCTGGGGAGCCAGCTCGTGGCTTTGGGGCAAAGGCTCACTCCTCGGGTCCACTGGGTGCCGCTCCACTTGCTCTGGACTGGAAGCCCCCGCATCACCACTGCACATGTGCGTGAGCGCTGAGCTGCGTAGGAACACGGGCGCCGTTCCTTCTTTCCAACACGGTACTTTTTTTTTTTTTTTTTTGAGACGGAGTTTCGCTTTTGTTGCCCAGGCTGGAGTGCAATGGCATGATCTTGGCTCACTGCAATCTCCGCCTCCCGGGTTCAAGCAATTCTCCTGCCTCAGCCTCCCGAGTAGTTGGGATTACAGGCGCCCGTCACCATGCCCAGCTAATTTTGTACTTTTAGTAGAAACAGGGTTTCTCCATGTTGGTCAGGCTGGTCTTGAACTCCCGACCTCAGGTGATCTGCCCACCTCAGCTTCCCAAAGCGCTGGGATTGTAGGCGTGAGCCACTGTGGCCGGCCCACAGTAGTTTTTAATTTTTTTTTTTTTTTGAGATGGAGTCTTGCTCTGTTGCCCAGGCTGGAGTGCAGTGGTGCGATCTCAGCTCATTGCAACCTCCGCCTCCCAGGTTCAAGAGATTCTCCCACCTCAGCCACCTGAGTAGCTGGGATTATAGGCGCTGGCCACCATGCCTG
Source organism: Theropithecus gelada (assembly GCF_003255815.1). Lineage (NCBI taxonomy): Eukaryota > Metazoa > Chordata > Mammalia > Primates > Cercopithecidae > Theropithecus > Theropithecus gelada. The sequence goes on along the minus strand of NC_037681.1, from coordinate 29,862,552 downwards.
GCTGATTTTTGTATTTTTAGCAGAGATGGGGTTTCACCATGTTGGTCAGGCTCGTCTCAAACTCCTGCCCTTGTGATTCACCCGCCTCGGCCTCCCAAAGTGTTGGGATTACAGGCGTGAGCCACACACCTGGCCAATCCTTTTTTTTTTTTTGAGACAGTCTTGCTCTGTCACCCAGGCTTGAGTGCAGTGGCGTGATCTCGCCCCACTGCAACCTCCACCTCCCGGGTTCGAGCGATTCTTCTGCCTCAGCTTCCTGAGTAGCTGGGACTACAGGCGCGTGCTGCCACACCCGGCTAATTTTTCGTATTTTAGTACAGACGGGGTTTCACTGTGTTGCCCAAGCTGGTTGTGAACCCCTGACCTCACGTGATCCACCTGCCTCTGCCTCTGAAAATGCTGGGATTACAGGCCTGAGCCACTGTGCCTGGCCTATTAATACTTTCTTTATGGGGCTGATCAATCCTATTTAAATGAGGAGCTCATTGTGGTGACTGGTTATATTCCTTAGGTTCTTCCTTTAAAATAATCTGGCACAACCTCACCATACCACCATCAGACCAGTTTTGTCTCTGAATAATCTAATTCATAATGATGTCGACCTAACATATCTGTTTATTCATGCAAGGTTTCTAACAAGAATTGAGATGAGTGGGTTTCAAAAAGATAAAATCAAGACGATAAAAAATAATCATCATGAAGGAAAATTAAGAAGGAAAATTAAATCAAAAGTATAATGTGTAAACTATATAAGCATGAAATTTTATAAAATCTGTACCCTTGCCAGTGGTGGAAGTGCATGAGCCAAAAGACTTAGTGAATTCGGTAATGAGAGAAAAAAAGAAAGTAAATTGTTTCTGGAGTTTCTAGAAAACGAAATTACATTTTTATGTGCACATTAAAAGAGGGATATTACTGCAATAAAAAGATTCCTTAACTTCAGAGAGTGTTAATCTGAAGAATGTGTAATCTCTTAAATCATGGAGAATGAGAATATGAAATACAACGTGGCAGGGCATGGTGGCTAACGCCTGTAATCCCAGCATTTTGGGAGGCAGAGTGGGGAGATCACCTGAACCCAGGAGTTCAAAACCAGCCTGGGCAACACAGTAAGACCTCGTTTCTACAAAAAAAAATTTTTTTAATTGCTGAGTGCAGTGGCTGATGCCTGTACTTTGGGAGGCCAAGGCGGGCAGATCACTTGAGGCCAAGAGTTCAGGACCAGCCTGGCCAATATGGCAAAAACCCCATCTCTACTAAAAATACAAAAATCAGCTGGGCGTGGTGGTGCACGCCTATAATCCCAGCTAATCCGGAGGCTGAGGTTGAACTGCTTGCTTGAACTCAGGAGGCAGAGGCTGCAGTGAGCCAAGATTGTGCCACTGCACTCTAGCCCTGGGTGACATAGTGAGACTGTCTCAAACAAAAAAAACACCAGTCTGGGCACGACCCCGTCCCTACAAAACATCTAAAAAATTCAGTTGAGTGTGGTGTTATGCACTGGTAGTCCCAGATACTCAGAAGGCCAAGGCAGGGGGATTCCTTGAGCCCAGGAGGTCAAGGTTGCAGTGAGCCATCATTCTATCACTGCACTCCAGCCTGGGTGACAAAACAGTGAGACCGTCTCAAAAAAATCTGAAATGAAGTTTCATATCTTTATGAAAGTAAAGGAAGATACTTCTGTCTGAAGGACAACATCAGTGAATCTAAATTGCCATTTAAGAGAGAACTCGGGCTGGGCACGGTGGCTCAGGTCTGTAATTCCAGCACTTTGGGAGGCTGAGGTGGGCGGATCACGAGGTCAGGAGATCGAGACCATCCTGCCTAACACAGTGAAACTCCATCTCTACTAAAAATACAAAAAAATTAGCTGGGCGTGGTGGCGCGTGCCTGTAATCCCAGCTACTCGGGAGACTGAGGCATGAGAATTGCTTGAACCTGGGAGGCGGAGGTTGCAGTGAGCCGAGATCGCGCCACTGTACTCCAGCCTGGGTGACAAGAGCGAAACTCCGTCTCAAGAAAAAAAGAACTCATGGGAGTCTGGACGAGTGAAATTACTATCCAGCATTTGTTGGAAATGTAAAGTCATTCCAACAAACTACATTAAGTCCTCGGGTAACCTCGTTGATTGGTTCTTGGAAAACCATCTAGATTAGTTCCTCCGGTATCTCGTTTTTCAAGGTCATTTTGTTACAATGTTTTATGATGCTGAAGAGAAAAAAACATGGTTTTGTTATATGCATGGTTTCGCTTGAAGTTGTAGTTTCCAAGAACAAGCCGCAATGTTCAGTGTGGTCTTACCATAAAAGCAACAACCGGTCTGAGTGTTGTACTGAAGGATCAATTATTTTCCTCTCAAAAATACACCAGCATTATTTTCATTCCTATGAGGACTGCTCAATTTCTCATATCACCATAGAATTTTTGCTTGCTGAAATTCCAGTATTGACAGTAGCATGACTGTTATCCCATACCGTGATTCTTGGAATTGCTTTAAACCTACTGTGGGAAGCAGTTGGGAAGAGGGTACTGTGACATTGTGGATGCAACTTATTTACTATGATTTCTTTAATGTGAGCAAGTGGTTCCTCAAAACCATTTACAGTATGGAACATCCATAGGTTGCCAACAGTGTCTTATGTTAGGGAAGACGAAGTAGGTGGTATTCTGGTCTGGGAGCTGAGACTGGATCGTCCAATAGGGAAGCCGTCAGAGATTATCTGCCGTTTCTGAGTAGCTCAAAACTCCGATTCATGTTTTTGTGAGTGGAGTAACTGCTCATCAGCAGCACTTGCCAGCCCGAAGCCCTGAGGCCTGGGATCACCAGACACGCCTTCCCATCTGGGCAGGGTATGTGGGCTCTGCTTCCTGATCATCCCACGTGCTAACACTGGTCCACGCTATGGAAGTGAAGACCTTAATTTTTCTAATGTAGATATTTTAACCTCAGCAGGATCTGTGAGAGGCAGCTCAGTTTGTAATTAGGATTAACACCAAGACAGACAATATGCATGAAAGGGATGGATGTGAATTTTGCTCAGAGTTGTGGGCTGTAAAAACGGGGCTGGGCACAGTGGCTTATGCCTGTAATGCCAGCACTTTGGGAGGCCAACTTGGGAGAGTTACCTGAGGCCAAGAAGAGTTCAAGACCAGCCTAAGGCAGTACCATCTGTATTTAAAAATAAATTAATGGCCCACACGGTGGCTCATGCCTGTAATCCCAGCATTTTGGGAGGCTGTGGTGGGCGGATCACTTGAGGTCAGGAGTTCATGACCAGCCTGGCCAACATGATGAAATATAATCCATCTGTACTAAAAATACAAAAACTAGCCAGATGTGCTCACTTGAACCCAGGAGGCAGAGGTTGCACCAAGCTGAGATCATGCCACTGCACTACAGCCTGGGCGACAGAGTGAGACTCTGTCTCAGAAATAAAAATAAACTTTTTTTAAATGGGGGGAAATGTGTCTTCTGCCTCTGTGGAGAGAAACTCTTGCCTGGCTCTGTACCCCACATTCTTTAAAGGGTTTGGGCTTGTGATGGCCAGATACTCGAGTAGTCAGAAATAAGACTATAATGTAATTTTAATCTTTATCATATACTTTATTTTTACTTTAAAGCAAGACGGAAAGTTGCCTTTTGTTCCTCCAGAGGAAGAATTTATTATGGGAGTTTCCAAGTATGGCATAAAAGTATCAACATCAGATCAATATGTAAGTAATATAATTTATTAAGAAAATTATGTTTTAGATAACAGGGAATTCAGGCCATTAAGAGCCCCCTTCTAATTAGGGCCACTCCTGTTTGCAGTGATTGGTTTGTAAACAGTCCTGGCAGTTGGTCTTAAACGTGACCAATTTCTTAGGGTGAATAGGGGCCTCCTTTTCTCTCCTGTGTTGGAAGGGTCCAGGCAACCTGTCCCCGACCCCCAAACTCACACAGATGCCTCCGGATGCATTTTCAACCAAGGGCCCCTCATCAATTAAGAGCAGCTGTCAGCTTGGAAGGTGGGCACAGACACTGGGATAGTCAGTTTAGATCACTCCACTCCTGTCTTGCTGGGATTTAAAAACGCGTGATCCTGAAGGCAAATTGCCCAAGACTGAGCATACAGAACATCCCCTGGGGTGAGAAACCTATGGATATGCTGTTTCAAGCCTCACGCTGCCTGGGAGGGTGTGTCATTAGGACTGACAAACATGTGAGTCCTGATCTCTCGGAATCTTTCCTGACTTCTGCAGGATGTTTTGCACAGGCATGCTCTCTACGTAATAATCCGGATGGTGTGTTACGATGATGGGCTCGGGGCGGGAAAAAGCTTACTGGCTCTGAAGACCACAGATGCAAGCAATGAAGAATACAGCCTGTGGGTTTATCAGTGCAACAGCCTGGTGAGACTTTGTTACTTTGGTTAGCTGCTTACTCGTCGTCGCAAAACCCAGGGACTACTGTTGTTTTTGAAGGTTGAAGAAATACAATCCATTATATATGGAATATCTGGCCTGGGGATAGGGAATGAATATTAGGCCAGAGGTCAGCCAGCTGGCAAGACAGCGCAGGTTTGTGAACCATTTCTGTTAGGGCCGGTGGCAGCACTCACTCGTGCCTGGATTTAAAAGGTAAACAAAGCAGCTGAGGAAAAGCGTGTCCTCCAGGGGCCAAAGGCTCCCTCCATTTCCGAAAGCTGTTGCCGTCTTAGACTGCGTGATCAGTCTTCTCAGGCTGCAGTCGCTGTTTGCTCCTCTCTGAAGGAGGGCAAAGGGCCCACGTGCAGGGAAGCTCATAGTGTGGGTTCCACTGACCTAGGCAGGCATGTGTTGTCAGCTTGCTTAGGAGAGGTCTTAAGAGGGTTAGGTGTGTGCCTCTGCTAGCCAAATTAAGTTCATGAAGAGATCAGCAAATGTTGCTCTGACTCTATCTTTTCACGTTATGTAGGAACAAGCACAAGCCATTTGCAAGGTTTTATCCACTGCTTTTGACTCTGTATTAACATCTGAGAAACCTTGAATCCTGCAATCAAGAAGTCAACTTCATCTGAAAGTTCAGCTGTTTTCAATCTGCAGTGCTGAAGTGTTATGCAAATAATGAAGTGATCCCTTGCTCTAGGTTTTCTGAAGAAAATGGATTGTATAAAATGCTGATCATTTGTTTATTAAAATGTGTCATATTACAGTGAGTTAACTCTCAATGAAGTCATCTACTTTCTGGGATAAAAAAACTTCATTTGTCTTTTTCAAGTTCAAATAAGCTTAACCTAAGTGTCACAGAAGCCTAGGTGTCCCAGAGGTCCATTCAGTGACAAACACTGAAGGCCTGCCTGAGGAAGACTGATGACATGTGTTCCGTAGTGGCTTCCCAGTGTCGTGGGATCACTGGCATGGACCTCTCTCCGGCAGAGGTGTGGACAGGAGACCAGGATTCATGCTGGTTTGGAACAGTGACCTTGGCAACTTAAGACACACAAAGTAGATTTTCAGAAGTGTCTGGTCAAGATAACATGCTGGCAAACCACAATTCTTAGAGTTAAGAGAACCTTAAAGGATTACCGCTCATGCCAAAAGTAGTATGTGAAGGATCTCATGTACAGTATGATAGTGTACTTTTTTTTTAAAGGACTGTCAATATATAAAACTTTAAAGATTAAAAACATTAAAAATAAAACCATGTCCATTTAAAAGTATTTTATTTTTTTCCAGTCAAATGACTAGTTAACAAGAAGAGTAAACTTATTAAACATGCTCTAGTTATAAATCACTGCATTAAGGACAATGAAAATAATCAATTTTGGTTATACAATATATACAGTTGTGCTGCAACCAAAGTAATCAGGTGAATGAACTGAATATCATACATCTCAAAATAGCTTCCTAAGCTGCATATTATGTTATCCACCCCTTAACAGATCACACAGTAACTCTTAGTCTGTGTACATATTCTGAGCCATCATCCCAGATCTGATGGAGAATGGCATGCAAAATGCCAGAATCCTGCAGCTGCAGTATGTGAAACATAAACTTTAAATATAAATAGATATCTACAATGTTTTTCTTTCTCTCAGTTGCTTTTTTAATTTGCAAAGAGCAAATAACTAAGAAAGGATATTAGCAGGGACGTTAATATAATTTCTCCTCTGTTAAGAGTACTATTAGTTACTGCACAATAGCACCAAATTGTAGACTGGAAAAATATTTCCTAGATATTTATGTACCAGTGAACCTGATAGATTAGTTTGGGACTGGAGTTGTAATGTTGATATCAATCAACTTGATTCCTTATATAGCTGGCACCAGGTGGTCAAAGGCTGACTATAAAATACAGATGGAAGAGGATTGTTAAAATAGACATAAGTGCACTGTGCAAAATACATCTGTTTACTTAAATCTATGAGAAAATTAAATGAAGGGTTCAAACAACAGAAATTAACAATTAGTGAAAACAGATGTAGTGCTTTAATAAAAAAAAAAAAAAAACAACTACAGATCTAACACATTTTTACCCAGAACTTTGAAAGGCAAAAAGCGATTGCTATACATCATAAAACATTCCAGTTTGTTCTGTCTTCCTTTATAACAACAAAAAACGTACAATGCCAAAAAAAAAAACACCAAAACTCTACACATAGAGTCTTGCATGATAAAGACAAGCTGCTTCAATCAAATGTACCATCACAACAAATGCAGCAACAGCACTGCTGCCCCACTTTCCAAGCCTACACTCAATTTATTCCTTTACTTGTGTTAAAAGTCCAAGTGGGCATCACAGGCCTCTTTATTCTCAGCCAAAATGTCCAATATTCCTACTATGAATCTTACCCTCACAATTACTAAATAGAGGTATGACAGTCAAGTTCATTAAACTAATGAGTTTTGGTTTTATAATATACAACCTAATCCCCCCTACTACCACCCCAAGTAGCTTAAGAATGATATGATGGCCTTAAATAGTAAAAACTGGGATGTTTGGGAGTATTTTATTATCTGGGGCCTATATATTTCTGATATGTTCTTGATTATAAACAGATGGACAGATTCGATTTCAAGACAGTGTGACTACCATTCCTGTTGGAGTATTATATAAATACAAGACACTAAACTGAGTAAACATTCTCATGGGCTAGAAGGGAAGGCAGTGGTACACTCAGCAGGAAACAGCAAGTGATGGGTTAATACAGCATGGTCTGCGCCACAGAATTCTACTGGGTACAGTTGCTTTCTGTGTGATTCAGCAAGTTCAAGAAGGCAAATTCCGAAACATCTAAAGCATATAAACTAATTTAAAAGAACTGTTTTGCAATCCATCATCCTTAGTTTTTAACCAAATTCAGGAAATGCAGTTTTATATAACCTGGAACGGAACGAACTGTAGTTACCCTACGTTGTCATAAACCATCAGTAGTTTTGTTAAGTGTGATTGTTCACAACAGGTTATACACACATGCAGAATATAGTGATAGCTGCAACCTCACAAATTAGGGCTAGAAAGTACAATGCTAATGTGTAAATTTCCAAGTTGTTTTTTAAACACTGGGTGGATTTCAAAGTAATACGTGTCTTTAAAGGTGAACTGATGGCATTTTATTGAGAAAGTCCAGAGCTGGGCTATGGACTTCTGAAGCAGCAGTTGACTGGCCATCTAAAATAATAATTGTGCTAAAGGTCACCACTCCAGAATTGGGCCAAGGAATGCAGGAAGAGTTTATTTCCAATACACTCAATGCAAACATTTTTAGGTTTAGCAAATTCCGTAGAGGCAGGATCTTGATTATGTATAATAGTTAAAATAACTTTTCAGTTCACCTGTTGGGAAATTCAGTTTTTCCTAATAAATGCATAGCAATGTTTCGTGAAAACCACAAATTATAAAAACAATTACTGATATGTAAAAATTGCCTCAGTTTTTAAAACAGAGCAGTGGCATTAGAGAACATGGGCTACCGTACAAACAGTTCATGAAACTGGTTATCTGGCAAGAGTTTTGGTACCAACAACAAAACAGGAACATAACTGTTAATGCTTTTGTTCAGTAGCAATTCAGTCAGCGATAAAGTGCACAAATGACACTGGGAATGCGCCTTTGCGACCAGGATCTCCATCAATGTGGCCAATCTGAAACGGAACAAAGTGTAGGTTGCTATTAAAATTCCAAATGTTGGTGGAAACTTTGAAGGGCATTACACAGAGCATTTGGTGAAAAAAAGCACGATTGGTTCAGAAGACTCTCTTCCGACAAGAAATTACTTGGGTAAAACATCCAAACGATTTTTGTCCTTTTTTCCTCACCACATTTCAAATAGTGCAGGCCTCTCCTATGGAAGGAGCTCTTCCCAGCCGTGCCTCAGATGTTCACTCGCAGGGATGGCCACCCCCACCTGTTCCTGGGAGGCACACAGGTCAGCTCTCTGATCACTACTCCCCGCTGGCCTTTTTTGAATGAATGAATGAATAAATGAATGAATGAAGCCGAGTGTCACAAGTCTGTGAGCTGCAAAGTCACCGAAAGTGGCAAAGGTATAAGTTGGCCCCATTTCACTGAGTCAAGCGCTTGTGTAAGGCTTCACTCTATCCACTTACGTTCGCTCTTGGGTAAATTATATCCAAGTATGATCTCAAGAGTGTAAATGATGTAGGCAAATAAAAGGCTAAAAACAGCCAAAATATGAACGGTGGGCTTTTTGCAGAGTGGTGGGGGGTTGCTGTGGCTATGGGCAACTTCTGTTTTCTGCTTTATGCCTCTATTTTCCAGTTTTGGAAATGAGCAGGTATTTTCCACATGGCTAAGCCTGTGGTCAGGCTGGCGCCCTGTCCGGATGGTGGGTTGTAGGCAACTGTGGGAGCTGGCTGGCAGGGCTGGCTCTGTGTGCAGGTGGGTCTAGTGGGTGTGTGGATGGGAGGGGGCAAGTTCGGGTCCTCACGTGCTCTATGCAGCCAAGCTGAGCACTCTCCTCACCAGAGCCCAGGTGCTGTGGCCCTCTCTGTGCCTGTGCTATAGTGAGGCTGATGGTGGGAACTCTGGATCCACACTTTATTTATTTATTTATTTAGAGATGGAGTCTGGCTCTGTCACCCAGGCTGTAGTGCAGTGGCATGATCTCGGCTCACTGCAACCTCCCCACTGAGGGTTCAAATGAGTCTCCTTCTTCAGCCTCCCAAGTAGCTGGGATTACAGGTGCCTGCCACCATGCCCAGCTAATTTTTTGTATTTTTAGTAGAGAACCATGTTGGCCAGGCTGGTCCCGGACTCCTGACCTCAAGTGTTCCGCCTGCCTCGGCCTCCCAAAGTGCTGGGATTATGGGGGTGAGCCACTGCACCCAGCCCACAGACACTTTTAATCCATTAAGGGCAAACGAGGCCACAGGAAAGGCCGGTGAACCCAGCCCTGCCAAATGAAGGCAGTGCTGCCTGACCCTGAGAGCTCACAGCTCCTCTGGAGGCTGAAGACGTGCAGTTTAAACACTAGTGGGAGCTCTGCAAGGGACAGCGACTAAAGACAGTGTCCAAACTCCTTGCACTTGACAAAGCAGTTCCCCTAAATCCTGTGAGTTCCCAGCTGAACTGTCCGCTCTGAGCTCAGAGGCGGAGCCATGCCACTTGCATCTGCTGTGTGGTGGGCTCAGCCTGGGGCTGTCTGCCTGCGCCCCATTCAAGCCGGTTCATCCACTGCCCTCACTGTATACAGCTGCCGCTTAGTGGGTGCTCACCGGATCATCTGCGCCAGACTGTGTGTGTGACCCCCTTTCACAGATGATCCCACTAACGCTTAAAGATAAAAGCAACCAGCCCCAGGCCACCAGCCCATGAGTGGCCAAGTCTGAATTCTTAGGTGGCCGGCGCTCATCTTGTTCCCATACCCCGCTGGACGCCTGGGCGGCCACAGCTCATTTCAGGACCAGACTCACGCCTGGGGCTCTGTGCTCTAGGTCAGCTCCTTCCAGACACCTGATCCCACGAATCCAGCAATGGGGGGGGTGATGGCCTAGAAACTCAAGGCCTCAAAATGACGGAGTCTCACTTCAGGCCCTCATGGGTGCTCTGGAAACTGCACCCTAACAGGGGAAGCAGCCACCCTGGGGAATAATCAGGCCTGCTCAGAAGTGGGTGTCCATGGAGGAAGCAATTCCTGAGGATGCTAAGGGGCAGAGGCACCAGGAACCATGTCTGGACTGCTCAGGCTGAGAAAATCTCACCTGCGAGCCAGCCCCCAGGAACCTCCCGGGCCCACCCCTGACTCACCCACCACTCCTGGTCCTCCTCCCCGTCCACGATGATCACATCCCCCTCGGAGAAGGTTAGCTCATCGGGGTTGTCGGCCACACAGTTATAGAGCGCTTTCACCCGCTTAGGCTTCAACTTGGTCTGTGTCAGGAGAGGGAACAAAGGTTAGCATGGTTGCAGCCCTCAGCTCTCAGGGCAGAGCTCAAGCACCCTGCCTCCCCCGGTCTCAGGAGCCCCGTACCTAGGCCTGAGAAGCCCGGAGATGCCAAGGTGGGGCAGGTCAGTGCAGCTCAGGAGCCAGGGAGAGAAAAGGGAAGAGCTCCCCACCAAGCAGAGAGAAGGGGCCAAGGGCTGGGAAACAAAGCGGCCGGGGCAGGGCACTCTGAGTGGGCCCGTCCTGGAGCTGCGATGGGAGGGCCAAACCCACCGGTTGCCAAGATCCAAGCAATCAGGTACCAAGAAGACCCCTGTCCAGCCCCCAACCAAGGGAAGAGGGGAAGGCTTGCTTCCCCTGAGCCCTTGTGAAACCGCCTGCACCCTCCTGGAGAGAGCAGAGGGGCAGGAAACGGGGCTCGTCACTTACTGCCTGCGACTTCCTAGGCATGGGTGCAGGGGGCTGCAGGACCATAGCATTGGACAGAGGACCCAGAGCTTCTGTTGCAGAAAGATCCACTGTAGGGCAAAAATGAAGCAACTTAAGACATCCCATCAATCATAACCATGAGATGTAAGCAATGGACAAGCCACAGGGTGTGTCTGAAAGCAGGTTTCCCCCCAGGTGTTCCCATCTGTTGAGGGAAAAGGGAACCTTCTGATTTGGATGCAGCCCTTGCAGAGCTCGTGTGGCAGCCAAGTGTCCCCCAGTGAGCCTGCCCTGTCAGCAGGAGGGGACAAGGTGAGGGGCCCCAGGACTGAGCTGCTCAGGAGCAGGGGTCTCAGAGGCCAAGGGAGTGGGGAGGATGGCAGAAGGGAAGGAGGGAAGAAGGCAGGAGGGAGGAGAAAGGCAGGGAAAAGGGGGAGAGGAGGGGAGGGGAGGGGTGGAGGAAGGCAGGTGGCGGAGGAAGAGGGCATGAGACTATGTGGGAGAGGAGGAGAAGGAAGCAGGGAAGGAAGGCAGGAGTCGGTGGGGAGGAAGGCAGGAGTCGGTGGGGAGGAAGGCAGGAGTCGGTGGGGAGGAAGGCAGGAGTCCGGGAGGAGGGCAGGAAGGCAGGAGTCGGCGAGGAGGGTAGGAGGGGAGGAGGGGAAGGGGGGCAGGGGGGCAGGGGGGCAGGAGGGCTGTGGGAGGGGAGACAGCTGGGCCCTCCCTCAGGCCTGACCACCTGGCAGGGAATGTCCACCACATTGCCCCCATGGACCAAGCAGAAACAAACTCAGTCCCAAATTAAATAATTACCAGGTACTCTTGGTTGGCCTTTGTTGGTCAGCGGGGTGGACTTGTCAGCCCTACAAAGACAGAGAAAAAGTAGATTTACTGCTACCTGAGGGTACCTGCCCCTTTCTCATCCTCTTTTATCAGAGAACCTTCTGAGTTCAAGCTGAAAGTGTGTGAGGTGATTTCCTTCACAGTCACTCAGCTCTCTTTTTTATGGGAAAAGGAAGAATGAGAGGCCCTAAGAAAGTGCTAGATCCAACATTTCTGATTCTAAAACCAGGGCTTTTCTCGAGCACTCTGTCCACGTGAGCCTGCCGATGGCCAGGGTCTGGAGCAGTGCTGGGCACCGGCCCCACCCTGAGTCTGCTCAGCCCCTTCCCTGCCTTGGTCCCATCACACGAAAGGGCGGGGCTGAACCTTAACCTCAGGCCCAGATGGCTCTGCCAGGATGGGTCCGATCACCCTGAGTCAGTGCTGTCCATGCCTCTGTGGTCCCTGCTTCTGGGAACCAGTGTGGCTGACCATGGGCTCAGGCCCCATCCACGAGCCTCTGGGCCAGCATGCCCCAAAGCCACAAAGTGGAAACGCACGAGTGAGGATGTGGTTCTCAGGGCTGGCAGACAGGGGTCCCTCAGTTTGAACCTGCCACTTGGCAGCTCTGGATAAATGGGTTCTGGAGAGTCAGCATTTTCATCTGCAAAAGCTGTGACACAAGATCCGCCAACTCCGGAGCTAAGGAGCAGTGCCATCAGTGAGGACCTCTGGCTTCAGTTCCCCGTGGATCTCCTGGACCTAGCATAAAGCCAGGCACAGGCCGGGGGCTCGAGAGGCAGAAGAGGAAGACCAGGGAGGAAGGGAAGGCAAAGATGGGATTCTTTCCACTGTACGCTCCCGTCCGTCGACACTCCCTTTGCTGCTCGGAATGAACCCTGTCTGGCCTCGATGCTTCAGTCCCAGAATGAAGGGAGAGAAAACATCACCTGGGTTTTGCTCATACTTTGAAGGAACTGAAAAGGAACTTTGTTTTATTCCATAAAGACCCCTCCCATTTGACCAGTCTGGCCGTTTGTTTTCCATCAATGTCTCTGGGTGTAAATGTCTCTGCAGACATCATTACACTGACCAGGCTGACCCCCTCGCCTGCAGTCATCCCTAACTACGGAACACTCGCAGGCCTGATCCTCTGAGACAGCGGTCAGCAGACTTTCTTTAAAGAGGTAGCTAGTAAACTTTTTAGGCTTTGTGATTTTTTTTTTTGAGATGGAGTCTCACACTGTCTCCCGGGTTAGAGTGCAGTGGCATAATCTTGGCTCACTGCAACCTCTGCCACCCGGGTTCAAGCAATTCTCCTGCCTCAGCCTCCCGAGTAGCTAGAATTACAGGTGTGCACCACCACACACAGCTAAGTTTTTGTATCTTCAGTAGAGACGGGGTTTCACCATGTTGGCCAGGCTGGTCTCAAACTCCTGACCTCAGGTGATTCACCCACCTCGGCCTCCCAAAGTGCTGGGATTACAGGCGTAAGCCACTGCACCCGGACTTCGTGTTTGTTTTTTGAGTCAGGGTCCTGCCCTATTACCCAAGCTCGAGTGCCGTGAGGCAGTCAGTTCACTGCAGCCTCGAACTCCTAGGGTCAAGTGATCCTCCCCCTTCAGCCTCCTGAGTAGTTGAGACTACAGGTGCACGCCACCATGCTTGGCTAACTTTCAAAATTTTTTGTAAAGACATGGTCTCACTATGTTTTCCAGGCTGGTTTTGAACTCCTAGTCTCAAGCAATCCTCCTGCTTCGGCCTCCCAAAGCTCTGGGCTTACAGGTGTGAGCCACTGCACCCAGCTGGCTTTGTGCAGTCATTCAGCTCTGCCACTGCGGCGTGAAAGCAGCCCCAGACTGCATCAACAAACAGGTGTGGCTAATGGTCCAATAATATTTTATGAGCGCTGAAGTGAATCTCACACAGTTTTCATGCGCCATAAAATATCCTTTTGATTTTTTTTCCAACCAATTACAAATACAAAAGTCATTCTTAGTTCACGGGCCCTAAAACACAGGCGGCAGGCTGGATTTGGCCTGTGAGCCATAGTTTGCTGACTCCTACCCTAAGAGAAGAGGTGTGAAAATTCACATTTATACCAGAGACAAAATTACCAGCAGTGGGGGAGGGATAGTATCCTTTACAAAGAGGATGCACCCGTGTATTCCTTTAGAGTAAGAACACCACTGGGCACTGGCGACATGATTCCGCCCATCCTTATCTGTCCTGGGTAGCTCTAACTTGCCCTGCTTCCCTTTTTCCTACCAGTCAGATCTGAAACCAAGTAGAATCATGTTTGAGAGGAAACCTGTCCAGCTTCTCCCAGCTAGTAACACTTCTGAGAACCAGGAACCTGCACCTCACAGCTGACATCCACAGTTCTGAGTCCCAATAAGTGCTGGGAGCTGACGGCTCGTTAGCCAGAACTTCAACACATGATTTGTTCTCTTGAAAAGCAGCAGCTTGGATAGTGCAAATCACAGGGCGTCTTAAGGCAGAAGAGAGCCCAGAAGCCAAGGGAAGCATGACCTGTGGCCACTTTGGTGTAGAGGCAGAAATAATTAGCACTGGAAAGCCCATTTATTACAGCATAATTCAGTAGCTGTTTAAGACTAGGAAGGCACAGATATGCATATTATATTTTATTTTTTTGAGATGGAGTCTGGTTCTGTTGCCCAGGCTGGAGAGCAGTGGTGCAGTCTCAGCTCACTGCAACCTCCACCTCCTGGGTTCAAGTGATTCTCCTGCCTCAGCCTCCCGAGTAGCTGGGATTACAGGTGTGCACCACCATGCCCAGCTAAGTTTTATATTTTTAGTAGAGATGGGGTTTTGCCATGTTGGTCAGGCTGGTCTCGAACTCCTGGCTTCAAGTGATCCACCCACCTTGGCCTCCCAAAATGCTGGGATTGCAGGTGTCAGCCACCACGCCCAGCCCTGCATGTTATATTTTAAAAAGTTATCTTGCAAAGTAGCATTTAAAAAGTTTTGGGAGTCTTCTGGTTAAAATGGCAGATTTAAGTACATTTACTTCCACTTCTTCCCAAGGAAAAGGATTTTAAAAAATTAAACCTAAAAGAGGTCAGGCACGGTGCCTCATGCCTGTAATCCCAGCACTTTGAAAGGCCAATGTGGGAGGACTGCTTGAGCCCAGGAGTTTGAGACCAGCCTGGGCAACATAAGGAGACCCCCACCTCTATAAAATATAAAAATAAATTAACCAGGCATGGTGGTGCATGCCTGTGGTCCCAGCCATGCGGAGGCTGAGGTGGGTGGATCACCTGAGCCCAGGAGGTCGAGGCTACAGTGAACCGTGATTGCACCACTGTACTCCAGCCTGGGCGACAGAATGGAAGATAAATTATAGTCAACCTAGTTGACCTCAAGAATGGAATCCCACTCCAGCAGTGAGGAAGGCTCTGAAATACTCCTATCTGTCCTGTAGTGTCCCCAAAAGGCTCAGGACCCTCTGGAAGGGGAGAAAGGCAAGGTAGTAAGCAGAAGAATTAGCCAAAAATCTGTTTAAGGAGCTCATGAATCCCTGGAATCGCACCCCAGCTCTGATTGCTGCTGCCTTGCCCAACCTAAGGACAGGAAGCTTCTATTCTTGGAGAGGGCAAAACAGAGGGTATCTGGACGGGGGACACCAGGTGCGGCTGTTGGGAGTATCTTGAAAAACAGAGGGACTAAGTAAAAGTTT
The DNA here is from genome assembly GCF_003255815.1 of Theropithecus gelada. NCBI lineage: Eukaryota > Metazoa > Chordata > Mammalia > Primates > Cercopithecidae > Theropithecus > Theropithecus gelada. Next base: position 29,847,237 of record NC_037681.1, on the reverse strand, counting down.
AACTTTATTTCTCTACTCCTAAAAAAGCTTCAGACGAGACAAGAGGCCCAGCCAGACCACTCCACAGTGACACTGGTGTGGGTGGCTCTGTGCAGTCTGCCAGTTTTTATTGCCTCACCTGGAGGGGAAACACCGAGCTTGCAATTTATAGGGAAAAGCCTGGAACCCACAGAGGTCAAAATGGTGTGGAGGCAGCACACATTGCACGAACACGAAAACTGCAACACACACGCCAACACCTTCGCAACCATTCTCAGAGGCAGGAGACTGAGAAACGATCTCAGGAAACAAAAGGAGTATCTCTACAAAAAGAGTTTAACTTGAAGATGATTATATGAGAACACGCATGAACGCCTTAGTAAAAGAACTGGGAGATAAACTCTAGAAAATCTCCCAGAAGACAGATTTTCAAAATAGGCAGGCAAGCAAAGCAGGGATGGCCATGAGAAGGTGGTGGAGGGCTAGCTGAGGATGACAGCTTGACTCCCCTGCACCGGGTGGCACTTCCAGCCCCAGCCTGAGGAGGGAGTGTGGGCATCCAGCCTGCCCCCCACAGCAACTCCTTCCCCTCAGAAGTACCTCTGAGTCCAGGAGACAGATGGTAGAAGCAGAAGATCGGAGGGGTCTGGGTCTACCTTTGGGACTGGGGTACAACTAAGAATATGCACACTAAACTTAGCGTGAGCAAGAAGCAAACTTCCACATGTGAAAGCATGGTGATGCTGAGGTTTGTCAGAGCACTTAGGGTACTCCAATAAACAAGATGACACATTCAGAAGAAAGGCCAAGGAGTCTGACATCTCAGGAGTAAGAAACATTAAAAGAGAACAAAAAAACCCCAATATTTAAGGCATTAAAAAATCAGTGAAATTTCTCCAAATTGAAGGATGTAGTTTGTACCTTGAAAGTCTCTGTCATCTGTCTGGCAGTGCGGCTGAAAACACCCACACTGGTGCCTGGGGAAGCGCGTCACCCAGAGGTGAACAAGAAGGGCATGTCCGCAGACGGTGGCCCAACAGGAGCGTCCGAGCCCAGGTGGGATGAGGAAAGCATCCAGGTGGCAGGAAGTGAGAGCCCCCCTGAGCACCCAGTGGGGGTCCTGGAACAAGAGGCAGACCCAAAGAGGGAAAGGCAGCTGCTGTGCAGAGGCGGCAGTAGAGAGGGGGTCCTGTTTCCTAAATAGACACCGGCCAAGTAAAGATGGGAGCCAGACTGCTCACCCTCAGAAAGAAAGGAAGTAGTACAGAAAAGAAGAAAACTAGAAGAAACCCCATGGTGACTGTAAAACATTGCCTTCCGATTTGTTACTATTTCTTTTTTTAGAGCTAGGGTCTCTGTTGTCCAGGCTGGAGTGCAGTGGCACCATCACAGCTCACTGCAGCCTTCTCCCGGGCTCAAGCAATCCTCCCGCCTCAGCCTCCCAAGTAGCTGGGACTACAGGCGTGTGCTGCCATGCCTAAGTAATTTTTAATTTTTTTTGTAGAGATAGGGTCTCACTATGTTGCCCAGAGTGGTCTTGAACTCCTGGCCTCAAGTGATCCTTCCACCTCGGCCTTCTAAAGTAATGCACGGATGGGCTGAGCGTGGTGCTCACACTGTGTCCGGAATTGGTGGGTTCTTGGTCTCACTGACCAAGAATGAAGCCGTGGACCCTCGTGGCGAGTATTACAGTTCTTAAAGATGGTGTGTCCAGAGTTTGTTCCTTCAGACGTTCAGATGTGTCTAGAGCTTCTTCCTTCCGGTGGGTTCGTGATCCCGCTGTCAGGAGCGAAGCCGCAGACCTTCGTGGTCAGTGTTATAGCTCTTATAAGCAGTGCATCTGGAGTTGTTCGGGAATCTGGAGTTGTTCGTTCGTCCCGGTGGGTTCGCGGTCTCGTTAGCTTCAGGAGTGAAGCTGCAGACCTTCGCAGTGAGTGTTACAGCTCATAAAGGCAGCGTGGACCCAAAGAGTGAGCTGCAGCAAGATTTATTGCAAAGAGTGAAAGAACAAACGTTCCACAGTGTGGAAGGGGACCCCAGCCCCTTGCCTCCGGCTGGCTGGGGTAGCCTGCTTTTATTCCCCGTCTACATCCTGCTGATTGGTCCATTTTACAGAGAGTTGATTGGTCCATTTTGACAGAGTGCTGACTGGTGCGTTTACAATCCTTGAGCTAGACACAGAGCTAGAGGGAAAAGTTCTCCAAGTCCCCACTAGGTTAGCTAGACAGAGTTAGCTAGATACAGAGTACCAATTGGTGTATGTACAAACCTTGAGCTAGACACAGAGTACTGATTGGTGTATCTACAAAACCTGAGCTAGACACAGAGTGTTGATTGGTGTATTTACCATCCTCTAGCTAGACATAAAAGTTCTCCAAGTCCTCATCCGGCTCAGGAGCCCAGGTGGCTTCACCTACTGGATCCTGCACGGCGGCTACAGGCGGAGCTGCCCGCCAGTCCCAAGCCACGCCCGCACCCCTCAGCCCTTGGGCTGTTGATGGGACTGGCCGCCAGGGAGCTGGGGGCGACACCCGTTGGGGAGGCTCAGGCCACGCGGGAGTCCACTGCAGGGTGGGGAGCTCAGACATGGCGGGCTGCAGGTCCCCAGCCCTGCCCTGCAGGGAGGCAGCTAAGGCTCCGTGAGAATTTGAGTGCCGCACCGGCCGGCTGGCACTGCTGCGGGACACGGCGCAACCTCCGCAGCTGCTGGCCTGGGTGCTAAGCCCCTCACTGCCTTGGGCTAGTAGCACCAGCTGGCCACTCCGTGTGCGGGGCCCGCCGGAACTCACACTGGCCCGCGAGCACAGCCCCGGTTCCCGCCCGCCCTTCTCTCTCTACACCTCCCCGCAAGCAGAGGGAGGCGGCTCGGGCCTCAGCCAGCCCAGAGAGGGGCTCCCACGGTGCCGTGGCAGGCTGAAGGGCTCCTCAAGCGCCACTAGAATGGACACCAAGGCCGAGGAGGCGCTGAGAGTGAGGACTGCTAGCACATTGTCACCTCTCAACACCTGTAATCCCAGCACTTTGGGAGGCCAAGGTGGGCGGATCACAAGGTCAGGAGATCCAGACGATCCTGTCTAACACCGTGAAACTCTGTCTCCACTAAAAATAAAAAAAATTGGCTGGGCGCGGTGGCTCAAGCCTGTAATCCCAGCACTTTGGGAGGCCGTGACGGGCGGATCACGAGGTCAGGAGATCGAGACCATCCTGGCTAACACGGTGAAACCCCATCTCTACTAAAAAAAAAATACAAAAAACTAGCCGGGCGAGGTGGCGGGCACCTGTAGTCCCAGCTACTCGGGAGGCTGAGGCAGGAGAATGGCGTGAACCCGGGAGGCGGAGCTTGCAGTGAGCTGAGATCCGGCCACTGCACTCCAGCCTGGGCGACAGAGCGAGACTCCGTCTCAAAAAAAAAAAAAAAAAAAAAATTGGCCGGGCATGGTGGCCAGCCCACCACTGCTCCCCCATCCCCTGCCCCCCAAAAAAATAGTAGTGCAGGGATTACAGATGTGGGCCATGGTGCCCAGTCCCCAAATTGTTTATATTTTTATTTTTGAGATGGAGTTTTGCTCTTGTTGCCCAGGCTGGAGTGCAATGGTGCAATCTTGGCTCACTGCAATCTCCACGTCCTGGGTTCAAGAGTCTGGTGCCTCAGCCTCCTGAGTAGCTAGGATTACAGGCACCTGCTACCATGCCCAGCTAATTTTTTTCTATTTTTATTAGAGACGAGGTTTTGCCATGTTGGCCGTGCTGGTCTCAAACTCCTGACCTCAGGTGATCTGCCCACCTCGGCCTCCCAAAGTGCTGGGATTACAGGCGTGAGCCACTGCGCCTGGCCCCAAATTCTTTATTGAGAGGTGGAACTGATAAAAAACTTCCTTGTGCCTTCCTCTCTGCCCCTGTGTCTGAGCTTGTAACTGTTTGAGCAGTAATGTATGGCAGAGATCATTCTGTGCCAGCTTCCAGGGCCAGGCCTCTCTCTAGGGACCTGTCCTTGGACCCAGCCACCATGATGTGAGGAAGCCCATGCCAGGGACGCATGGGTGTTCCAGTCACAGCCCAGCTGAGGCTCTGGCTGACAGGCAGCATCAGCTACCACAGGGTGGGTGAAAGGCTCTGACCTTGTTCCCCAGCCAACGAGTCACCTCCTGTGTCCAGCCACCCCCAGGCTTCGAGTCCTTTCAGCAAAGGCTCTAGATACTGTGGAGCAAAGACAAAGACCCCACAGTGCCATCCAAATTCCTGACAATCTGTCAGCAGAATAAAATGGCCGTGCCTCATGTCTGTCAGTTTGGTGTGGTTTGTTACTAGAACAACTGAAATTAGAGATGTCAGTGTGAACTCATGGATTTCAATACAGAAAGACACAGAACAGAGAGAGAAATGGTGTATGTATGTATCCATGTACATGTGTTCATACTTCCAAGTTCTGACAGCTCAGAGGGCCTGTGTGGGAGCAGTGACTCTCCACCTAGCCCCCAGAACGTGGCCTCTAAATATCATTTCCACTAAAAGGAACCATTTCCCACCATAAAGATCCAGATTAAGAGCCACAAACGGGCTGGGTGCGGTGGCTCACACCTGTAATCCCAACACTTTGGGAGGCCAAGGCGGGTGGATCACAAGGTCAGGAGATTGAGACCATCCTGGCTAACACAGTGAAACCCTGTCTCTACTAAAAATACAAAAAATTAGCCAAGTGTGTTGGCGGGCACCTGCAGTCCCAGCTACTCAGGAGGCTGAGGTAGGAGAATGGCAAGAACCTGGGAGGCAGAGCTTGCAGTGAGCCAAGATCATGCCACTGCACTCCAGCCTGGGCGACAGAGCTAGACTCCGTCTCAAAAAAAAAAAAAAAAAAAAAAAAAAAAAGCCACAAACTGGACCCATCTGCAACAAACGGCTTATTTGGACAAACACCTAGGCTTGAACTGGGTCTAAGGATTGGGTGCTGTTTCTACATCCATGTTAATTTCCTGACTTTGCAGGTGGTATTGTGTTATGTAGGACAATGTCCTTGTTTGTGGGAAATTCATGCCTCACACCACAGAGGGTCTATGTGTTCAAAACAACCTTGGGAAAATAGAAAGAAAACAGAAACAGAGACCACCTGGGGGGTGAGCTGCAAATAGAACCCAGAGGCCTTGTGTGTTGAGGACACTTCGTCTAAATTCAGTCTGTGGACTTAAAATGTACATTTGTAAGACATTTTTACAGTCTAAAAATCCTCAAGTTATTTTTAAGACCCTTCAGACCTGATGAATTAGTCATGTGGCACCCACGCTGAAGTAGGAACCCTGGGGATTGCAAACGTTCATCCAGACCCCTTGGCAGGTGAGGTCAGAGGACAGGAGCACGGATGGCCGAGCTGGCTGGGGGTGGCTTACCCCGGCGCAGGCTTCTTCTGCGGGAGGCGGCTGGGCGGCTGTGGGGGCAGAGGTGGGGGCCTGCTCTGCGAGATCCCAGGCGGGGTAGGCTTGCTCGGCTGGCTCAAGGCTTCCAACACGCTAGGTGTCTTGGCAACAGGAGGGGGCGGTGTGGGGGTCAGGGGATCTGTGGAGGAAAAGGACAGACGTGCAGAGGGTCAGCTGCGAGGCTTCCCACTCAGGCCTCCTCACTGGAGGCTTTTCTAAGAAGGGCTTCATTTTTCTATTGCTATTTCCTAAGGAAAAACCTGCTGCTATTTCCTTGCCGGTTTTCAGAAAACTATTTGCAGGGAGGAAGCAGAGAGTCCTTTCCAAACTAATAAGGAAGCTGCGAGCCTAAAGTTAGGATGACAATTTTTCTCTTAGCCCGTGAGTATTTTCTCAGCTAGAACTCCATGTGGGAAAGCCAGCAGTTTCCTGCCCTCGACTCTAACACCCAACCGCAGGAGGCCGGGGCCCTCAGCTCTGCCTGGGGAAGAGGGCCTGCTTTGCACATCGACTGACCTGTGGCCAAAGGGATGAGGCCCTACCCACTTCATCGGGCTGCTGGGCAGGGTGGATCTGAGGAGAGATGGGCGCTACTAACTTAGTAACGGCTCCTCAGTCTGCAGAGTGGGTGGGTGCAGAGCTTTATTAGTGTCTATGTTTTACAGACGAGGAGGCTGAGGCCCACGGAGGGGAAGAGCTCTTGTCAAGGGTGGCAGAGTTGGTAAGACCTGGAGGGAGGCTGTGAGCCCAATTCTCCTTCCTCTGTCTCTCCTCCCCTGATGGGTGTTAAGCGCTCTCTCAATGTCAGGCTTATCATCCTGGGCCTCAGGATGGGTGGCCTCTGCCAGGAAAGAATGTATAAGGCGCTGGGTTTCCCTCTGCCAGGAAAAGCCAGGAAGAATGAGGCCTTCAGCTAAACAAAGAGAAACCTGGGGTGGGGAAAAATGAAGGGATCCAACTTATGATCTTTCTTTTTTTCATTAGTTTCCTCTTTCCAATTTAAAGGAAAAGTCAAAAGGCTGACTCTAGCACACACATGCAGTCCCAGGGCCACCAGATGGAGAGGCAGGAAGGTGGGCCTAGCCTTCTGTGTGTTCGTCTCGGAAACCTTTGAAGACCCTCCCAGATCCACTGCTCCCGGCTCTGCCACCAGCACATGCACACATGGCACTGACTCTAGCTGGGGCTGGGCTGCTTTTAATTTTAACTTATTCTAAGGAAGTCACGAGCACCTCGGCTCAGGAATTCTCATGCTCTGGAAGCAGTGAAGCCCAGAGATGCTGGACTCCCCACTCCAGGGCTGCTGCAGCAGGAGACGGGACAGCATCCAAGGCTCGTTTCTCTGATCCAGTGAAAAAAGATGCTCTAGTTCTGTACACTGGAGAAAAACGTCTTCCTAAAAACCTCCTCTTGCTTCTCTCACCAAGGGTTTCAGGACTTTCAACCACATGTTGGCATTAAAGAAAACATGTCAGGCTGGGCGTGGTGGCCCACACCTGTAATCCCAGTACTTTGGGAGGACGAGGCAGGTGGGTCACTTGAGCCCAGGAATTTGAGCCTGGGCAACATAGCAAAACCCTGTCTCTACAAAAAAATACAAAAATTAGCTGGGCATGGTGGCTTGCACCAATAATGCCAGCTACTCAGGAGGCTAAGGCAGGAGGATCGCTTGAGCCCAGGAGTTGGAGGCTGCAGTGAGCCATGACTGTGCCACTGCACTTGCACCAATAATCCCAGCTGCTCAGGAGGCTAAGGCAAGAGGATCGCTTGAGCCCAGGAGTTGGAGGCTGCAGTGAGCCATGATTGTGCCACTGCATTCCAGCCTAGGGGACAAAGAAAAACAAGGCTGGGCATGGTGGCTCACGCCTGTAATCCCAGCACTTTGGGAGGCTGAGGCAGGTGGATCACCTGAGATCAGAAGTTTGAGACCAGGCTGGCCAACATGGCAAAACTCTGTCTCTACTAAAAATACACACACACACACAAATTAGCTGGGCATGGTGGCAGGCTCCTGTAATACCAGCTACTTGGGAGGCTGAGGCAGGAGAATCTCTTGAACACGGGAGGCGGAAGTTGCAGCGAGCCAAGATTGTGCCACTGCACTCCTGTCTGGGTGATGGAGTGAGACTCTGTCTCAAAAAAAAAAAAAAAAAAAAAAAAAGAAAAGAAAAGAAAAACAAAAAGCCAGATTCTAATCCAAGTGACTGTCCCAAAATATTGAAGATCACCAAATAGCCCAAGGAAAAAGAAACCCTGGGGTACTGGGTAAAGGAGGAAATGTTGCTGAAATGCTTTGGGAGACAGAGGAAGGGAGTGAGGAAGCTACTTGGTGGTGCAGTGTGGGGACAGGCAGGGGTTTGCAGCTGTGATGGAGGAGGCTGGGGGAGCTGGGAGCCCTGCACAGGAGCCACAGGGGGCCATACAACACGGGGCACTTGGCATGTGTCTGTGCCGGCGGCTGTGTGGCTCCATAGAGCACCCCCCGCCATCCAGATCTACAAAGCCCACAGGCAAGAAAGGAAAAAGGAAAAAAACGTACTGGTAGATGTCACGCGAAGAGGGGGCAGCGGTGGATGGACAGCTGGCGGATCTGACGAAGATCGCTGCCGGCTTCCACCGTCCACACTTACAGAGTTTGTCTTCCACAGGGTGTTAGCAGAGGAGGCTGTCTGAACTGAACCCACACGCATGCACACAGACGCATGCATGCACACATACACGTGCACACACAGAACAAAAACAGAAACAGAACACTGCGTTATTGATCTTCCCCCTTATGAAATGGTCAGTATGACCCTTCTACCTAGAACCCTCAACTCTTTTACTCCTGTCTCTGGCACGTGGAAGATAGACACTGATACCCACTAAACCAAAGACGCTTCAAGGACTATTCTCAGCTGGTTTTCTCAATCCATGAAATTTAAAAATTCCTGAGTTTATTTCTCAAATATCAGTATCATTTGAAGAAGGAAATAAACAGCCACAATGCTCTCTTGCGAACACTGCACTTAGAGCTTCTGGAACTTCTGCTCCTCTCCACCCTCCCACCGAGTCCTTCCCATGGGCCGTGGGAGTCACCACCATGCGAAGAGGAGTACCATGTGCCCACCTGGCACAGGTGGAGGGCAGAGTGCAAATCAGACACTAGAGGAGGGGCTCTCTCTCCCTCCCTCCCGCAAACATATTTCTGGCTGGAAGCAGACACAGATGACACCAATCAGGTTCAGGTGACCCACAAAAAAGATGGCACTTCCCAGGTCACAAGCCCTTCTTCTGCCTGACAAACCTGCAAGCTCAGGTGCACGGGGCCCAGGTGCCAGGTGTGACCCCATGTTGGAGGCTGTGCACAGCCCGTAGGGCAAAGGCTGGGCCTAGAAATGGGCTCCTCCCATGGGGAGCCAGGTCTGCCCCAAGTGCAAGGCTGACACTGTCAACCCTTTGCTATTTAGTTGCATGTGAGAATTCCATCCAAGACCATATGTGAGCTACACAGAGAATGGGGGAGACAGCAGGTAAGGGGTATGACCTACATCACTGGAAGAAATGAAGCTAGGGACAGGAATGGCAAAAATAAAAGGGAAAAAAATCAAAACCCTCGAATTCCAAGACTTCCAGAAACCAGGAGATTAAGAGTTTACCCCTCCATGACCCAGTGGAACAAAATCAAATCTTTCCTCACATGACATACACAGCCAGCAAAAGCCACTGCTGAGAAGGAGGATGATCAAAGCCATCTTGATTGTGGGCTGTAGAAAATTCATGCCTGCCCGCAGGATCTGGGAGAGGCGGGAAGAAAGCCGCACCCACCCTGGGCCCTGACCAGCCATCCTCGGGGTTTGACAGGAAGGAGGTGCGACTGTGTGGCTTCACCTTGTAGCTGCCTTCCGTGCTCAGGGACATCCTCATCAAACCAGGGATGGATGCGGTCTGGGATGTAGGGTGTGTGGGGACAGCAAGCAGCTGGCTTCTGGGCCTGCCTGGGGGAAAGGCCTGCTCTCAGCAGGTTTGTTCTTGGGGGTATGACTCAGTGACTCACACGACAGGTTCACTGTCACTTCTCTGGGCCTCCCTGAGTGACAGGGGCAGAGCCATGTGAGGGTCTGAGAGACACCCAGGACAGCAGGGAAGATGGCCCAGACGCATAGGCGAGTGTATGTGCAGCACAAAGTTGCAGCTGTCTGCTCAGCCCTGGGCCAGGTCTCCTGGCCTCAGCCACCCTCACACACCAACCCACCTTGCCCAGCTAGCAGCTACCGCATAAGGACAGTTCGGGATGTATTCAGGGGCGTGGGCTCCACTCCATCAGCGGCTCACAGCAGTCACAGCACCTGGATACATGCTCTGTGCAGACTCTTGTCCTTCCTGGGCCTCCCTCCTCCCATCAAAGCCTCAGCAGCCCCCTTCATGTGGGAAACCCTCTGAAGGCCACGGTGACGACTGGAGCTCAGCCCAGAGCTGAGCAGGTCACTCGCCGGACCTGCCTTCAAGGAGCACCGTAGCCAGCTGCTCTTCAGGAAGGACAAATTACTTAACTTTTGGGAGCTTTGGTTTAGGTATTTCCAGAAACAGAAAGTATCACCTGTTGAGTCAAACCCTCCAGGTTATAGCTGAGGTAAGAAGAGCAAGCTTTTTGCCCTAAGACACTGGTAGGACCACAGGGCTGGTTTTGTATTTTACAATTAGGCCGAGCACTGTTCCCCAAATCAGTAGCATTTTATCCTTCATTTTATGGGGATCACTGGTAAGAAGTAATCGCAGGGGCCATGAACTGGACCAGATGAAGGCAGAAGAGAAATAAAAAGGAAAGAACGAAGGCCTGGGAGGGAGAGTGGAGGAAGGTAAACAGAAGGTCGCGGAGGGCAGACCTGCAGGAGTGTGTCTTTCGGCCCAGCCCTGGGAGTTCCGGTGGCCACCTCAGGCTGCCCTGGGGGAGTTCCCGTGTTACTCAAGCCAGGCAGATGCCACAACTCTGCCCAGAATCAGAGTCAAATCAAGAGACTCTACCACCATCTGACCTGATAAGAATGATGGAACCCCTTTAGAAAGCAAACAGAAAATAACTACAAAACAGAAGAGCCCAAAGGTCACTGAGTTGGAGGCAGGGCAGCTGCAAACTTCCCAAACCACAAAACAAGACCCTCTATAAATTCACAGGGATGACTGACAGCATCATACCTTTGCCAACATTCCGTGGAGGAAGAGGCGGGGCGCTGGTGGTGCTGGGGGCTGCCGGCTGGGCGGGAGGTGGGCTGCCACTCAGGATGGCTCCATAGGTCTCATTCTGCAAGATGCTGGGCATGAAAGCCCTCTGCTTGTCCTTGGCAAGGTTTGCAGCATCTCTTGCCAAAGATACAGCGTTAGACTGAAGCTGGTTGGAGCCCAGCTGGTAGAAGCTGATGGGCCGGTCTTCTCGCCGGTTGGGACTGGGCTACAGGAGAACATCGGGGTAGAGGCATGAGACAGAAATGAACTGCTCCTGGTGATGACATTCAACACAGGGCTGAAAACCTCACTGACACCAGCTCTGCTGGGCTTGGTACCATCTGAGCTCTCAACTGTTGCCTGGGAGCCACAAGTTGTCTGAGAGCTGTAAGAGTGAAAACTCACTCCTTGTGTCTCGTGAAGGAAACACACATTGATATGGTTTGGCTTTGTGTCCCCACCCAAATCTCATCTTGAATTGTAATCTTCACGTGTCGTGAGAAGAAGGTGACTAGATCATGGCAGTGGTTCCTCCCTGCTGTTCTTGTGATAGTGAGCTCCCACAAGACTTAACGGTTTGATAAGGCTGTCACTTGCTCTCTCTCCTGCCACCCTGTGAAGAGGTGCCTGCTTCCCCTTCTGCCATGACTATGTTTCCTGAGGCCTCCCAGCCATGTGGAAGTGTGAGTGAATTAAACCTCTTTCTAAATTACCCAGTCTCAGGTATTTCTTTATAGCCGTGTAAGAAGAGACTAGTACATACACACACACACCAAAAAAGCTGTGAATTACAAGTTAAAATTCTCCATTCTGTGATGGATTTAAAATATAAGCTATTTATCTTATCAGCCGAAGTTATCTCAACCTAAGTCAGCATTTTTCCTGAAGTTCCCCTTCCTAAACATGCCTTCTTATGTTACCCCACAGGGTAGCCAGCTTTGGCGAGCCTGCTGCACTCAATCTCCAACAGCTATATGGCTCATTCAGCAGAAATCAATGTTTTCTTCCCATATGAACAGGAGCTCCTGAGATTCCTCCAAATCAGGGTTAACAAACAGTGGCCTATGGGCTGCCACCTGTTTTTTGTCGGTAAAATTTTATTGGAACATAGCCATGTCCTGTCATTTAGATACTGTCTAAGGCTGCTTTTGAGCCATCCTGGCAGAGCTAAGTAATTATAACATGGACTGTGACACTTTAGGCCCACAGAGCCTAAAATATTTACTATCAGGCCCTTTAACAATTTGGCCACCCCTGCTCCCGCTGAAGGTAACGTGCTTTTTTTTTTTTTAAAAGAGAGTCTCGCTCTGTGGCCCAGGCTGGAGTGCAGTGGCGCAATGTTGGCTCACTGCAAGCTCCGCCTCCCAGGTTCATGCCATTCTCCTGCCTCAGCCTCCCGAGCAGCTGGGACTACAGGCGCCCCCCTACCACGCCCGGCTAATTTTTTTGTATTTTTAGTAGAGACAGGGTTTCACCATGTTAGCCAGGATGGTCTCAATCTCCTGACCTCATGATCCGCCTGCCTCGGCCTCCCAAAGTGCTGGGATCACAGGCATGAGCCACTGCGCCCAGCTGGTCATGGGCTTTCTTGGAAGTGAATGCATGGAATAATGACTCAGGTAACTTAGATCTAACTTCTATTTCAAATGCCAGCTTCATTAAACTACATATGATGGTGAGCAAATGACTCACTTTGCTGACCACATTCTCACCTGTCCACTGGATATGGCGAGTGCTTTTCTAGCACAATGCCAGGTGCCTATCAGGTGCTCAGTGTGAACGGCGGCAGCCCTGCCTCTACCTCACATGACCACCAACCCATTTTAGGTTCGGGACAAACCAACGCTTCAAACCCAGCTCAGGTGTGCAGAACTAAGCACCCAGTGGTTCTTCACACATATTTCTAAATTGCAAAGCCCATGGGTGAAAGGATAAACGGTCCCTGCTGCTGTCTGCTGAGAATCAGGTGAGCAGTGTGGCACCAGCCTCTGCTCTTGTGCTTTTCCTTGGACTATGCAACCTGCTGCATCACTGCTCATAAAACAGGAACGTGGCATCCGATCGCTTGTCGAAGAGGCACACTGGGGCAGACTGCTTCCAACTTTTAAGGCAGGTTAGGTATGAAATCAGTCAACTCTTCTCGCTTTGACACTGTTTTGTACCTAACTCAGTGAAGCAATTTCTTATTCTGTATTCTAGGAAGCAGTAAGTATGGATGTTAACTCCATGAGCAAAGACAGTCCAACAGGTTTCAGAAATGCCTTCTGGTTACCTACTGACCTATCCATCCATCTATCTAATTAGATATCCTCAATACACATCAGAACATTAATGCATTACGGAAAATTAAAAAAAAAAAAAAGCCAAACCATGAAAATGTGTTTAATGTAGCATTTGCCACTAATTCAGCACACAGCACATTCCAGGCATGCCTCGAAGTACCATGCTGAAGGACAGATGGAAGTGGGTCGCAGCTAGGAGTCAGGGCTTTGGGTCAAACGGCCTAAGTCTGACTCTCAGCTCCGAGTCCTGCGTGAAGGCAGCAACCTTCCTGGGCATCACCCCCCGTGTGTGAAGCAGTGAGCACGGTAAAAAGGGAGCTGGAGGAGGAGACAAGAGCCTTTGTGCAGTCCCAAGGCTGCCTCTAAATAGCTGCTTCACTTTGGCCAAGTCAACTTTTCTCTTGAGGCTTCAATATCCCAAACTGATAAATGAAAGGGTTGGACCCAATGAGCTCTACAGGTCGTCTGATGATTTCAGTTGATGTTTTTTAAGATCAACCAGGAGAATGTGATCACCTAGACTGGGAGAAATCTGGTCTTTATGATGTGACTCCATAGCAAGGGAGTTTCCTCTAAACCCACTGGAATCAACCCCCCCGCCCCCTCCCCCCCACACCCCTTTCCTTTGTAGCAAAAGGCTGCCTGTAAGTACATAATTAGCCATTCCTTTAAATTAATGGGTGCAGGAGCTGGGAGACGGGAGATGGTAATGGGAAGGGTAAAACCAAGAGCCTACTGAGATTAATGAAAGCAAAAAGCAAGCTACATTTTCATTTCTATAAAACAGCTTTCTGCCTTAATTATAGATTAGGACCCACATTATTCTGGATGAAGCTGATCAAAACTCTTAATGGTTAGCAACCTGGCACAGACCTGCAATTTCTCATCCATGTCGTCATCACTTTCATCCAGGTCTTCGTGGAGTAGTCGCCATTCATATTCAACATGAACGTGAGAATTAAATCTTCCAGATAAGGCTTGGGTCAGCTGAGAGAACAGAGGGATGGTCAGTGCTGCTGCTCATACACTCGGCCATGCACCTGGGCCCACTGAGGTGTGCAAACAGGAGGCCTGCCTTCTAGTCCAAGGCAAATTCATAGAAATCTCTGGGTCTCAGGTGAAGCCCCCGCCCCTCTGCCTAATTCACAGGGTAACCTTGAAACTCAAAGCTGGTATGTCCCAGCAAAGGCTTTGTAAACTGTATTAGTTTTCAGCCACAGTTCCTGGCTTGTAACTCTCAAAGCTCTTGCTGCAGTCTTTGGTTATAACGTGGGGTGTCAGGCCTCAGGAGACAGAATCTCTCTGAACTTCTCCTGTCCCCAGGCAGGACTCTAATCTTCCACCACTTTTCTGACTTTGGGTCTTAAGACCCTTCCCAGAGAGGGTCTCACCCTATACCCTGGGGGGAGAGATGCTGACATCATGAAGCTTCCATAAAACTCCAAGAGGACTGGGTTCTCCAGCTTCACAGACGGTCCTGGAGGGTGGTGCCCGGGGGGGGCATGGAACCTCCGCGTCCCTTCCCCCACACCTCGCCCCCTACGCGCCTATCTGTATGCTTTATAATAAACCAGTAAACACAAGTGTCTCCTTGAGTTCTATGGGCCACTCCAGCAAATTATTTGAACCCAAAGAGGGGGCTGTGGGAACCCCCACTTGAAGCCGGTTGGTCAGAAGTTCTGGAGGTTGATTTCTGACTAGTGTCTGGGTTGGGAGACAGTCTTGGGGACTGAGCCCCCAGTCTGTGGGATCTGACACTACCTCACGTAGACAGTGTCTAATTGAATTGGAGGACAGCCAGCTGGTGTCTGCTGCTTGTGAAACCGCCTTTTCAAGAACATGGTTGTGATAAAAGTCTAGCATGGCTGACTCCATCTTGCTTCTGGCCTCACAGGCTGGCTGTCCTCCCTTACTCCTGGGCAGAGACCAAGCTAACCATGGGAAGAATTTAGTTTGTGGTGTAAGTTTGAAACAAGGATGGTAATAGTCCCTCCCTAAAACTGACTCAATTTTTTTATTATACTTTAAGTTCTAGGGTACAGGTGCACAACGTGCAGGTTTGTTACATATGTATACATGTGCCATGTTGCTGTGCTGCACCCATTAACTGTCATTTACATTAGGTATATCTCCTAATGCTATCCCTTCCCCATTCCCCCCACCCCACGACAGGCCCCACTGTGTGATGTTCCCCACCCTGTGTCCAAGTGTTCTCACTGTTCAATTCTCACCTATAAGTGAGAACATGCGGTGTTTGGTTTTCTGTCCTTGCGATAATTTGCTCAGAATGATGGTTTCCAGCTGCATCCATGTCCCTACAAAGGACATGAACTCATCCCTTTGTATGGCTGCATAGTATTGCATGGTGTGTATGTGCCACATTTTCTTAAACCAGTCTATCACTGATGGACATCTGGATTGGTTCCAAGTCTTTGCGATTGTGAAGAGTGCCACAATAAACATATGTGTGCATGTGAAAACAAGAAAACTCTGTTCTTGTTAGGCAGCTTGAAAGTGCCTTTGGAAGACTAATGAAAGGCCTCAAGATGAGGATTATGGGAGGGGTCTGAATTCTGCTAAAATGTAGGTGCAGCTTGCCTCTCTACTAATGTAATTGTTTACCATCCAGTGGAGTGGCTCACACCTGTAATCTCAGCATTTTGGGAGGCCGAGGCAGGAGGACTGCTCGAGCCAGGAGTTTGAGACCAGCCTAGGCAACATAGCGTGACCCCACCACTACAAAAAATTTAAAAACTTATTTAGCCAGGCGTGGTATCATGAATCAGTAATCTCAGCTACTCGGGAGGCTGAGGTGAGAGGATGGCTTAAGCTCAGGAGTTTGAGGCTGTCTATGAGCACGCCATTGCACTCCAACCTGGGCAACAGAGAGACGCTGTCTTTTAAAAAAAAAATTGTTTACTGCACCTGAGGCCACGATATTTGTGACTTCCCCAACTGATCCTATAGATAACATATCCTAAGATTGATCTTTTGAGATATTTTTTCAGACTTTTGCATCCTGGTGACCAACTGACTCCACCGAACCTGACTCATGCATGACTCAACCAGTCCCGTGGCCCCCACTGAGATGATATGCAGTGGCCAAGGGCTGTTTCTCACACTTGTATGATTTCACTCCCAACTAATCAGCAGCACCCATTTCCTAGCCCCCCTGCCCATCCAACTATCCCTGAAAAACCCTCACCTCTGAGCCTTTGCAGGGACACAGTTGAGTAATAACTCCTATCCTTCCACTGCTCAGCCAGCTTGCCATAATTAAACTCTTTCTCTATTGCAATAACACTGTCTTGTGAATTGGGTTTATGCAGCAGGCCAGACAAACCTGTCAGATGACTACACTTGGTGTAGGGGTGGGGGGAGCCCCACACCTTTGGTCACAGCAGTCTGCTTCTGTATTGCTCGTTGTGACAACAGTGTAAGCATAGAGAAAAAACAGGGCTAGAGAGCTTTCCCCAAAACAACAGGCAAAGGATATTTGAGATCTAAAGGATGCTGATCAGCCTGCTAGTATCCACATTCCATACGGGAGAAAGCTCAACTCCAGGAAAACGAATGTGCTCATTCACTGTAAACCCAGCCTTTTCAAGCAGGATGAGAGAATTAAACGCTGTAGAAAATGATCTGAGTGGCTATTTTCTCAGTTCTCTCAAGGAAGGTAGATAGCTAGTTCCATTCTACATGTGCAGAAGAGAAGTTAATTCATTACACACTATGGGTGTCTTAGAACCTCAGGCTTAATTTCCCTCATAACCAGATAGTAGCTACATGACCCTGGGCAAGTCACTTAACTTTTCTGTGCCTGTTTCCTTATCTGCAAAATGAGGACAACGGCAGAAACTAATTTGTAAGGTAGTTATGAAGATTAAATGAGCTAGGTCAGGTGCAGTGGCTCACGCCTATAATCCCAGCACTTCGGGAGGCCAAGGCAGGTGGACTGCTTAAGATCAGGAGTTCAAGACCAGCCTGACCAACATGGTGAAACCCCGTATCTATTAAAAATACAAAAATTAGCTGGGCGTGGTGGCAGTTACCTGTAATCCCAGTTACTCGGGAGGTTGAAGCAGAAGAATTGCTTAACCTGGGAGGCGGAGGTTGCAGTGAACCGAGATCACGTCACTGCACTCCAGCCTGGGCGACAGAGTAAGACTCCATTTCAAAAAAAACAAAAAAACAAACAAAAAAAAAACACAAATTAAATGAGCTAGTGGATGTACAGTGCTTAGAAAGAGGACCTGTTACTTATCTTACACTTGTATAGCATTTATTATTAATAGTTCTTTTTTTTCCTCCCCCAGCCTGGTGCACATTGGCATAATCATGGCTCACTGTAGCCTCGAACTCCTGAGCTCAAGTCGATTCTCCCACCTCAGCTTCCCAAGCAGCTGGGACTACAGGTGCACGCCACCACATCCAGCTAATTTGAAACTTTTTTGTGGAGATGGCGTTTTGGTCTGTTGCCCAGGCAGGAGTGCAGTGGCGCCATTATGGCTCACTGTAGCTTTGAACTCCTGGTCTCAAAGTGATCCTCCTACCTTAGCCTCCTGGGTAACTGGGGCTACAGGCATGCTCCACCATGCCTTGCTAATTTTTTTACCCATCTGCAAAGATAGTCTCACTATGTTGCAGGGCTGGTCTCGAATTCCTGGCCTCAAGCAGCCATCATCCCCTGCCTCAGCCTCCCAAAGCTGTGGGATTACAGGCATGAGTCACTGTGCTCAGCCTTAATAGTTCTATTTACTGAGTGTCGTGTGCCAACTGCATTACAGCATTTGATAATAATTCTCACGACTGTATGTACTGGTGTAACTGACCGCACTTTAGAAATAAGGAAACAGCCTAGGAGAGTTTCCTTCCAAAGCCAAGTGGGGGAGCCCACGGCAAGGCCAGTGCTGCCTGGCCTGGTGGGCTCTTTCTACTGTCTACACGGTCTACACTGAACAGGAAAAGATAGTGTCGAGCAACCCACACGATCTGGGGCTGACGAACAAAGAAAGGAGGTTGGCCTTGATGTCCGGCAAAGTAAACAGCTTATGGAGGCCAGAGAACAGGCCCTTGTGGCGGCCTTGGGCCTCTGCTCCAGTTGTCCCACCACATCAGTGATGTTACCAACACGGCCAACCAGCAAACACTGACTCACACCCCAAGTCTCACTACGAGGGGGTGGGTCCCCCTAGGTTTCCCTATATACTCCCTAGCATGCTTTCTCCAAGGCAGGCTGATTCTGGGCTCATCCCACCAGAAACGCTGAGCTCTGCTCAGGACACTGGTTCACAGCAAACCCTGCCCAAGGAGGACGGGCTTGGCTCCCTGTCCCGTGACAGGTGCCCCACCCCGTCCTTGTGGCGGGAGACTCACCAGCTCCTCACAGTGCTCGTGCTTGAGGCGCTTGGCAATGTCCAGCGGAGTCTCTCCTGACTCGTTTGCTAAAAGTCAAGGGCGAGCAAAGGAGGCGTTAAGGCAAAACCCAGCAAAGGTATGACATCCAGGACATTTTTAAAAGGAACAGAAAGGCAGCACTAAATTACATTGGGCCTGGTTAATGAAATCCACAGTGAGTTTGACCTAGTTGAGGCTGAATGTATCTTGTAATTGTATAGAACTGCAGCTAAATACAGAAGGTAAAACTTTAAAAGACAAAGTTTGAACTAACCAAAAAACTAAAACTGGCCAGGCACAGGGGCTCATGTCTGTAATCCCAGCACTTTGGGAGGCAGAGGTGGGTGGATCATTTGAGGTCAGGAGTTGGAGACCATTCTGGCCAACATGGTGAAACCCCATCTCTACTAAAAATATAAAGATTAGCCAGGCGTGGTGGTGCGTCTGTGGTTTCAGCTACTCAGGAGCCTGTGGGTGCAGTGAGCCGAGATCGCGCCACTGCACTCTAGCCTTGGTGACAGAGCAAGACTCTGTCTCAAAAAGAAAAAACAAACCAACCAACCCAAAAACAAACACTGAAACTGTTGAGGAAGCCACCTAATTAAAATCCACATCCAAACTGTAAGTCATTGAATAAAGCGATTCATCATAAACCTCTAACGAAAAGCACTGCTAACCTAGTTCCATGCACTGGAATATAATCAAGTTTTACACCTTCTCTCAAGCAGTCTATAACCTTGAAAGTATATACTTTTTTTTTTTTTGAGACAGAGTCTGGCTCTGTCACCAGGCTGGAGTGCAATGGCGCAATCTCAGCTCACTGCAACCTCCACCTCCCGGGTTCAAGCAATTCTCCTGCCTCAGCCTCCCAAGTAGCTGGGCCAATAGGTGCATGACACCACGCCCAGCCAATTTTTGTATTTTTAGTAGAGACAGGGTTTCACCATGTTGGCCAGATGGTCTTGATCTCTTGACTTCATGATCCACCCGCCTCAGACTCACAAAGTACTGGGATTACAGGTGTGAGCCACTGCACCCGGTCTACACTTTTTCTAAATAAGCCTCAGTCAACGAGGTCTGATTATTAGTTTTCTAATGATAAGCACGGCTCTCAGGCAAATGTGTGTCTTTTTTCTATTCTTTCCTCTTTAATAGTTCTTCAAAAATACTTCCTCCTGAGGGGTAACAACTGGATGCTCTCAAGGCACAACTGTGCCTTGGCTGTTGGCATGCCGGGGTCCTCCACAGAGGGAGGGACTGGGGCCAAGTAACAACCAGGGCCCTTCATGGAGGAAGCAGTGGTGCAAATGAAAGGACAGAGCAGTAAACAGCATCTCCCCCTATAATCCATCAAACCCAGAGCCAAGAAAGGGGCCAAGTGTGGCCTCAGGTGGGGGTGAATAGGCTCAGGGTGTGTGAACAGGTCAAAATTCCCCAACCTTGTCCAAATTCACCTGGCATTCGTGAGAGCTGCAAGACCCACCCTTTGCTTATCTTATGATCTGTAAAATGCCTATAAATGCTCCCAAAGTCTAAGTAACAGATGGTGAATGCAGCCTCGTGGAACAGGCAGGGAGAGGCCCTTTCTCGTTAGTGGTAGGTTCTCCTTCTCCTTGGCACTAACAAGAGCCCACAGGGTTAGCCCTGTTTCCAAGAGCAGGGCTTGGGTGGCAGAGAGGAGGCAGAGGCCAGGGTGCAGCTGAGCCCACCCCCGGGGCCCGGGCCCACTCACCTATCTCGATGGAGGCCTTCCCTCGCAGAAGCAACTTGAGGCACTCGGCATTGTCGGTCAGGCAGCAGTAGTGCAGGGCCGTGCTGCCTTTCCCTGTCTGTTTATCCAGGTTCCCACTGCCCAAGCACAGGAACAGAGAGAAAGCATAGTGTGTCACAGGCCAGAGGATAAGGACTGCCCAGCAGGGAGCCTGGGGCACGTGCACAGGAGAGGCAGACAGTCCCTGAGTGAACAGTTTCCCTAAATCATTCCCAAGGTGGTGGGACCTGGCACCGTCCTTGCCTGTGTGGAGAAGCCTTAGCAGAAGGTCATCAAGGAAATAACACGATGATGGCAGAAAAGGTCAAAAGGGGAAGGGGGCATCCCTCATCCCTGCTGCTGCTGAGCATGTGGGGCCAAAGCAGAGGCAGTGCACCACCTGGGTGAACCCGGAGCCCAGCATCCTTCTCACGTCCCCCCGGCTGTGCCCAGAGGTTGCCGTGCTAGGCTGGCCAGCTGTGCTGGACGCAGGGCCTCTGGACGCCTGTGTGACTCACCCATCCTGTCCTATGGGAGGATAGGGGCTGAGCTTTTCTCTATCATTATTTGATATTCCCTCCAGGAAAGGGAAAAGTCACTTTCCCAAAGCCTAGTGACTTGCCCAACGTCACTTTCCCCAGGCTCCTCAGCCTGTTTGCCCTGGAAATACCTCTGAAAATAGGCTCAAGGGGAATCTTGAGCTTTTCAAAAGTTCTTCCAACATATCACAAGACCAGGTCATCCAAAAAAGGTGCTCAGGCTTGGCAGACATGGCACAGGCCCTCCACCCTAGCAAGCATGGCCACTGTCACATTCTGAGGAGGGGCAGGGAGCTTTGTGCCCCTGCACAAAGTGGGGACAGAAGGGCGACCTCAGGAAGTGGCACCTGCTGCTTCCATCAGAAGGAAGCCAGTTATGTTTTCAATATAAAAAAAGGAGCTTCTTTTTCACCAAATTGGGGGCATAGGGGGGAGCTTCATTTTCAGAATTCTCCCCCACTTTTGTCCTCCTTCCACTCTGAAAAAAAGAAACTGGGACTTTCCTTCTCCTGCCCCCTGAAAATGTGCATGGAGGGAGAGGCATCACGCAGCTATCAACCAAATGTTTATGGAACCCCTGCTGCATTCTAGGAGCCAGGCTGGCACTCAGACAGAGGGCATCAGGGCAGCTTCCACCACGAATCCAGTGAACTCAGGCTCCTCAGGAAGAAGCTGCAGGTCTTGGGGCTGACTGCCCCACACTCCTCTACTTTCTGGCCATTTCTTCACTCCTCTGCTCAGAAATGGGAGGAAAAAGCAGGGGACACAAAATGCAAACTATCCCATGGCTTTTGCATTTTGGAATTTTCCATTTCCTTCGGAACAAATTTCTGGGGCTTTTAACAGCCCCTCCTCCTCCAGTATACACATGGCTCAAACCATGATCAGGGAGTGAAAATACACGTTGAGGGGTCTTGAAGTCCAGCCTTCAGCTGCCAGGCAGGTAACACAGGACTGAAGCAATGTGCACCAATCACACGGACTCCCAGATCTGTGGTAAACCACCTGTGCACATCTCTAAAGGTCATTTCTAATCAAAGCATAAAAACAGCTTCTCAACCCAAACAAAACACCCATAATCCAGTGCTCTGGTTTCTAATCTCTGGTTCAGATCATGGCTAATGTGTGGATCCCCTCCTTGCCTGCTATCTCCCTACTGCTCAGGACACTCTGCTTGGGCAGTGTGATGACCTGGCTCACACGATGATGTGAGGACTGCCCCTGTGCACAGAGGGTGGTCATGGGGTCCCCAAGTTCAGTAGCCATATCTACTTGGTGTCTCCCTCAGTATCAGACACTAGAAGTTGGACCCTGCAATTACCACAAAAGAGTTTCTACAGCTTTTTTAAAGGATTGCCATGGAGTACCTCACACCTGGCGTACTTTTTCTGTCTATCATTCATGTTTAGACCTGGGAAGGTTCTCTTGACAACACATCAGAAGCGATGAAGCTGCTTCTGATTCCTTCCCCAGAAATACCAAGGAGAAAACGAGTGCCTCCCTTAATTTCTGAACACCTACCTGTTCTGAACTAAAAAGTCTACAATGTGAAGAGAGGTTCGATCCACGGATCTGACTGCAAGGTGAAGGGCAGTTTCATCTGGCTCCTGAAAAATCAAACACAGGCATTCCAGAATTCTAACGGGAGCATTCAATTCTGTGTCCACCACCGGTGAAATAGGGTATAACTCTTCCAAAAGTCTTTTATCCTTCCCTTCGAGAAACTTATCTCTTAGACAGAGTCTCTTTAATCTCTACACAAGCTCTTTGCCCTTGGGAATGTGCAATTTGGAGATTGGTCCTGTTTCTCCTGACTCCATGGGAAATAAATGGGAAGTTCAGGGGTTTCATTTCTAAGTCCTCTCAATTGACCTGTCCCCATCCCTGCATCAGCACCACAAGGCAGATCCCTGCCTGCAAGCAAGAATCTTGTTCCAAGGATCCAGGAAGGTCCCCCAGACCACCTACAATCCAATCCCTTTACCTGCTCCTTGAGTAGAAACATGTTTCTTAAGCAGGCTTAAAGTTTTGCATTCTACACTTACACACAAGGCTACGAATGCTGATAACTGTGCTGTCTCCAACTCATACTGGGGATTCCCCAACTCCACTACCTTTTCTGAAAGTACACCAGGCGGAGGGGGAGAAGAGATGAACAAGGATTGTTTCAGCAGGTGGGTGGGCGAGAGAACCAGAGGAGGACAGATCCAGAGGACAGGAGGTGAGGGCAAGGGGAGGTGCCTCCCAGGCCTCCTGCCCCACCTATTCGGCCCTCTGGCTGCAGCACAGCTCAGTGCTGGGCACTCTCCATACTGCATGGGTGGGCATGAGTTCTTCCTGGGGCTGGGGAGAGAGCGGGACCAGCCCAGAGCCCGCATGGACGTGCCTGTCACCGGGAGAAAGATGCTGCAGCTGTGAAGCATCGTTGATGATAAGCAGCCGGCCCAGTCCTGAGGTCCTGAGGTTCCAGGCAACCAAATGTGCATCTACAGGGCATTTGTGGACCAGAATCTGGACACATGCCACCCCACTTGGGTGCTGGTATGTTACTGCAAACCCACTCCAGCTGGATGCCCACCCTCTCAAGAGAGCTCCCGCAGGAAAGGAGGGGTCTGGCTCCTACTCTATTCCCTCTGAGGGGGAGCGCGGTGGGGTGTGGGTTCCAGGGAACCGCCCCCTCAGAGAGCTTCTCTCATTAGCATGAAGCTCAGGTTAAACCTGCTGGCAGGTGACGGGTCCCTCTCAGGCTGCCTAGCTTCTGAGATGTCTTCTCCTCCACCTGGGGATGGGCGTTCTTTCCAGAGCTGGCAGGACATTTTTGGTGTAAGAATAAACCACGAGGTGGGTACAAAGTTTTAGACAAGCAGAATAAGTCCTGGAGACCGAATGCACAGCCTGGTGACTCCAGGTAAGAATGACATAGTGTCTATTTCAAAACTGAGTCAATCTGAAAAGCGCTCTCCATTAAAAATGGATGAGTATGTGAGGTAATGGATATGTTAGCTAGCTTGATTTAATCATTCCATGATGTAAACATGGATCAAAAACATCACACCATATCCCCTAAATATAGATAAAATTATTCCTCTACTGAAAAGAAAAACCCCTAGTTTATTCTAAAGCAGTACCTCTATCCATGCTGTCTTCCTCTGGAGAATTACCCAGCTTTGGTCAGTATTGCTGATTCCACTGATCTGCCACGGTGCCCCAGTTTTCCTCTTTTGTTTTTTTTTTTTTTTTTTTTGAGACAAGGTTTCACTCTGTTGTCTACCCTGGAGTCCAGTGGCACAATCATGGCTCACTGCAGCTTCAAATTTCCAGGCTCGAGTGATCCTCTCAACCCAGCCTCCTGAGTAGCTGGGACTACAAATGTACACCACTATGCCTGGCCAATTTTACTTTTTTTTTTTTGGTAGAGATGGAGCCTCCCTATGTTGCCCAGGCTGGTCTCAAACTCCTGAGCTCAAAGGATCCTCCCGCCTTGGCCTCCTAAAGTAAAGTGCTGGATCCCAGGCATGAGCCACTGTGCCCGGCCTTTTTTTTTTTTTTTAAAGTAGCAACCCACACTCTTACATGTCCGTTGGCCAGTGGGATTTTTTCCGTAAGATCCACACCGTCAGCATAAGCTTGGAGCAATCCAAAAATATCTCTCGTTTTGACGGCCTCACAAAGGCTGTGAAGCTTCGCCGCGTTATCCGCGTGCTTCTTCCTTGCGTATCTCCTCTCAATGTACTTGGCTGTGATGTAGTCCTTTCTTGCATTCCTGAAACCAAACATAATTGCCTTGCAAATCATGAAGGGCCTCTACCCGCCATCCAGCATTCCTTCGTCTAAGGCCACATTAATGGTTCCTGCGCCACCTCCCTGGTGAGCAGCGCTGGCCTCGAAACGCAAAGCACGAGTGGCCAACATGTGGTTCAACGGCTGCACAGGTCTTCACTGAGACCTCATGGGAGCTGGCCAGGGGGAAAACTCCCCCATGTTCTCTTGGCCCACCGCCCTCTATCTTGTCTCCCTCCCCTCACTCCTAAGTTCTGTGATCTGACCTCACTGTCACCCTCATCACCTCCACGCCCTTCTTACCCAGGTCCCTCCACTAGGCATGCCCTGCGCCTCGTCCTCCAAGAAGGCTGGCCACCCTGCCCCCGCCCTCCAGGCAGCCCTGGCCAACCTCTGTCCCAACATTCTCTCCATGAAGGCCTGCCTGCCTGACTGCCAGACAGACCCATAAGCTACAAGCCCATAAGCTCCCTGGGACATGGACTACGACCTCTCTTTTGTAGGCACCATGCCTGGTATGAAAGGCACTATCAGATGAACCAAAATGAAATGTCAGTCCTCTTTTTGTGTTCTACTTTATGTCCTTTATGTGGCAACATGCTCAGCCACCCCATCCAAAGAGCCTAGAGAAGCAGGAACAAAAGGGGGCCAAAGAAGCCTGAGTTCAAATCCCACTCCCACCACACACTGCTGCTTTGAACTTGATCAAGTATTTCATCTCTCTAGACTTATAAGTTTGACTTGTGAAAATGCACACAATACATCCTCACAGTAGCACCACGAGACATAGGTGCGTCAACACACCTACAGCACATACAGGGGGTCTTGGGCCTTGGAAAGACCCAGTGAACTTACAAGAGGGACAGCAAGAGAAACAGCAGCTCACTGGTCACAGAGTATATGCATTTTACATTCCCAGTTCTGAAGGTTGAGGGGTCACTGCCCAGGGACTCCTTGAATCTTGAGAATCAGGCAAGAGCCAGGCAGGAGCAGATCAGTTGCATTCCTTTGTAACACAGCACTGCCTACAATCTGAGGACGCATGTGGCTGCTCCCCTTCGAGCTGCAGTCCCCGCATGGTTCCCTCCGGATCACCTCTCTGTCACTCAGCTGACTACAGCAAGGGGCCATGGCTCCTGGAGCAGTTGTTGACTTTTCTGTACCTGCCCTAAATCCCCATGGAACAACTGGCCCCCCAGAAGGGGAGTCTGAGCCCCCTGGACATGCAACTGGAGGCAGCGAGTGGATCCTGTCTACCCTGGGGTCCCTTGAAGATGGGCCAGCCTAAGATGAGAAGCCATTACCCCCACAGCACCCAGACAGAACCAAGCAGGCAGAGGTCTCTTGCCAGCGTTTGCCAGGCCTCATAATCTGCTTGCCCTTGGGTGCATGTGGCTCCTGGACACGCCACAGTATGAGGCTGGCTGGTGCAGCTGGAGAGGAAATCACGTCCCATGGTGCCCGTTCCACCTGAGCAGGCAGCGTGCTTCACAGCCCAAGAAGGACTTCCAGGGGCACCTAGTGAACTTGTGCCCTGGCGCTTTCCAACACACTGCCTCCCTCCTGCTCCAGCTCCAGTTCTGCCCACTCTACAGGGCCTTGGTTAAGGCGCGTGCCTCAACTTCCCCCAGCACATGCTGTCCGTCCACACAGCGCCAACCCGTGCACTGAGCTCACTTCACTACGGTGCTGGGTGACTTCTGTGTGAGATACGTGGTCTCAATGGATTCCCTCAACAGTGCCATGAGTTTTCATCTCCACCTGCAGGCACAACAGGTCCCTCAAATAACATCATTTTGTTATAACGTTAAGAAAAAAATCAATTCCCAGGCAGGGTCACTGTGTGGAGTCTACCTGGGTTTTCTCTGGGCACTCAGGTCTCCCCGACATCCTGAAGCTGTGCGCGCTGGGCTAACTGCTGTGTCTCCAAGGCCCCACTGTGAGTGTGGATGTGGGTATGACCGCATCCCACAGTGGGATGGGGTCCTGTTCAGGGCTTGTTCTCACCCTGGACCTCAGCTGCCAGTACACGCTCCGGCCACCTGTGACACTCAACTGGAATAAGTGGGTGAATCATTATCTTACTTGTTTTTATGAATCTTTCTTTATCCCACTCAGTAGCCAGAATCTTTCCTAAAGGTACGCATAGCTCATATTTATTTCAATGTTTAATATCAGAAGTGTTCTGGGTCTTTATTCAGAAGTTTGGTGATGTTTTCATGATCAGAAATATGTGGCAGGAACTGAACTCTGCTTTACATCAATTGGCGCAGGGTGGCACTGGTTTCCTATACAGCATTCTGCTTGAAGTCACAGGTTTCCAGAAACCTCTGAGTTTCTGAACACTGAGGATTTACTGTACACTGAAGTCCATAGAGGGAAACCAGATTTTGTTTCCTCAGGCAGCTGGTGGGCCAACGAGGGAAGACCCATTTTATTCCCGGAGGTTCTCCTCTCAGGGCCTCTAGCACAGTATGACACCCAGGGAGATGCTCCATTCCCGGCCTGGTGAGTGTCATGGTGGACAGCCCATTTAATGATGTAAATGCCTCTTCTGACAGGCAGTTAGACTGGACAGTTGTCCAGTTTCATGCACTTTTCAATAATCACTGTGGGACAATCATTACTGTGACCTCTGCAGGAAGCGGGTAGAGAGAAAGTGGACTTCCTTGTTTTTCAATGTATTTACTCATCTGCCTAGGGCTTGGAGGCCCCAAAGGCAGTTCCTACACAAACATGGGCACAGATCTGTTTAACTCCACACATGCCCCCTGGTTTTGTGAAGGAGGTTTGCTTTGCTAATGTGATCCTTCAGACAGGGTTTCACCGTGTTAGCCAGGATGGTCTCGATCTCCTGACCTCATGATCCACCCACCTCAGCCTCCCAAAGTGCTGGGATTACAGGCATGAGCCACTGTACCCAGCCCTCCCTCTTTTTTTTAATGACAGGCTTTTGCAGAAAAACAATTAACATAATGATACATTTGGTGTTCAGAGGAGGGGCTTTCCTTGCACTTCTGAAGGACAGGGTGTGTATAACAGTCCCAAGTCACAGGGAGAAACAGTTTGGCTCCTGTGAGCAAATACAAGCCTGTCTTTCCTGCTCTACCTCCCCTAGTTATACGTTCCTGACACCCCCAAGATCCATCTTGGAATTCACAGGCCACTAGAGGGTGTCCTTGGTTTCCCCTTCAACAGGTTTATCTGCAGATGGTGTGCGGTTCTGAGACAAAGCTAGAAACAGTATATTCCTTTTCATCTGATGTAAAATATTAGCTTATTTAAGCAGGCACAGAGCTGGGAGTACTTGTTTGACTTGCTGATTCATTAAATATTCACTGGTTCACCATAAGCAACACATTACAGTGGGAAAAACCAAAATGAGTAAGAAGTAATTCATCAGAAAAATATATGTAAATGCCTGAGTATACTATGAAGTGGGATGAAATGTTTTAAAATAGAGCCAAATGCTATAGGAGCACAGAGCCAAGAAAGTAATTTCAGCTGAGGAGGAATGGAAGTAGCTGACATTTCGCCATCACACAGGTCATCCGCCCTCATTTTGAAAAAAGCCCGGGGATAGGGGATGTAAATTTCCTTTTCAACAGTGCCAAGGCTGGAGGGGGCTACAGTGCAGGCAGAACATTCATACTGAAGGATTCCACGTTGATAGTGTTCATTTTTTAGAATCGCCTAGCTCCAGAACAACCAAATGCCCTGCTTTTATAAGGTACCCTGGTGCTTGGAAGAAATGACACACACTTTGTTCAGAACTGACCGATACGACAGCATTACAGGGTGCTGGTACCGTCAGTGTGAGACGAAGCAGCCGAAAGAGCAGGTGTCAACTGCACAACAGGAGCTGACCTCGCCATGCGGGATTCACGACGTCTCCTTCACCAAGCAGGACCCTCAGGCTAGCCCAGGAAGAGCTCCTTCACCTCGAGTAACTCTCCATGGAAACTTAACTGGAGAGGACCCTCATTTTCAGGGTGTATGGAATCAATGCGGGGTACAGATGTGACCTCTGTCGCCCACAGGAAGAAGAGCAAGCAGAGCAGTTAATGCCGACTAGGCACTAAAACTAAGCACCACATGTCTGACCCCATCATCCAGCTCATTCCCCCAGTGCCTCTGTGGCGGGCGGGGCAGGGGGGACATTAACTCCCTTGTTATATTACAGAGCTGAGGCTCAGAGAAGTTAAATAATCTGCCTGTGTTCCGTGGCTCAGATAAGGACTGATATATCTATGTCCCTACTGCCTTTCTAGGTTTGGGTAAAAATACAGATTTGAAACTTAAGATTCTCATCAAGAGAGGATGATCACATTGTAGGCCTCATGCCTGGTATCTAAAACCACACGTTATCCGATTCTCAAGGAAATGCTACACCACAAACATCTGTTGCAGGATTCAAACATAAATTGACTTTAATCCAACAACAGCCAGATCACTCACCTGAGATACCTGATACCTGAACGTCTGTAATGGACACAGTCCCTGTTCACTCCCTTGCAATGTTCTGGCTCTTTCACTGTATCAAGTCACATCAGCAAAACGCAAAAAGAATACAGGTCCTGCAATCTCCGTTTCTCAAAGATGCACCACACAAAATGGTTAAAAAAAATCTAGGCCAGGTACGGTGGCTCACACCTGTAATCCCAGCACTTGGGGAGGCCGAGGCGAGCAGATCATGAGGTCAGGAGTTGGAGACCAGCCTGACCAACATGATGAAACCCTGTCTCTACTAAAGATACAAAAAATTAGCCGGGTGTGGTGGCATGCGCCTGTAATCTCAGGAGGCTGAGGCGGGAGAAGCACTTGAACCCGCGAGGCAGAGGCTGCAGTGAGCCAAGACTGCGTCATTGCACTCCAGCCTGGGCGAGAGGGTGAGACTCCATCTCGAAGGGGAAAAAAAAAAAATCTCAATGATCTGCCTTTACAAAGGGCCCCTACACTAACGGCCCTTTGTGAAACCGCCTTAAAGACATTGTTCACTGTTGCTCACTGTCCTTTGGGAAGACTCATGTCATTAATTCTGTTTCAGTCTTATTCCACAGAAAATGCTGTTTCTGTGAATGAATTTTAAATATTTTTTCTTATCGCACATTTTTCATTTTTCTTTGTCCTTCCAGGACATGGTGACCCAGTCTTGCCACTCAAATGCAGGTGATCTGTCAACTGGCCCAGTGGTCTCTCTCCTTCCATCTGCTTCACTTTGCATCGCAACAAAACCACACACATCCCCCTACAGACATAAGAGCCATCATACTAAACAGAGCTGAAGTCTAAGGCGGGCAGGACACCCACTGCCCGAACCCATTGGTCTCCCTATCCACCTCTTCTCGAAGACTAGCGTGATGTGGCCACTGACACTCTGATAAGACAGGCAAGAATATTCCCTGTTGTCAGCTTTGCACCGAGAGACACAAAAGCTTCTCCACTGGCCTGGCACGGTGCCTCACGCCTATAATCCCAGCACTTTGGGAGGCTGCGGTGAGTGGATCACTTGAGGTCAGGAGTTCGAGTCCAGCCTGGCCAACATGGTGAAACTCCGTCTCTACTAAAAATATAAAAATTAGCCGTGTATGGTGGCAAGTGCCTGTAATCACAGCTACTTGGGAGGCTGAGACAGGAGAATCGCTTGAACCTGGGAGGCGGAGGTTGCAGTGGGCCAAGATTGTGCCACTACACTCCAGCTTGGGTAACAAGAGTGAAACTCTATCTCCAGAAAAAAAAAAAAAAGCTTCTCCATCAAGTTTTGTATCAACAATAACACAAATACTTTTTGAAGGAAATAAAACATTCCACATTTGCAAGGATGCAAGGACATTGGCAAGGAGGCAGCTACATAACCACGTATCTACCACAACCAGCCATCTCAGTGGCTCAGGATTATGCAGCAGAGAGACCAAGATGAGGAAGTGATTCAACAGGACAAACGGCAGAGGTGAAAAGTCCAGGGTGTTCCACCCACCAGTTGCGAGTGAGGTTCTCTACACACCCCATGCACACACGCACAGCATCGGCGAAACCTGCCTGCTTTTGGCTTCTACCTAAAAAAATTTCTATTTGGTCACCCAAAAGGTTAAAGTGACTAAATTTCCATTTGGTCACCTAAAAGGTTAAAGTGACCAACTCAGGCTGATTTATTCCCCAAAGAAGCAGGACTGATGCACCCAAAACTTCTTATTCCCCTGCCTCCCGGGGCTCAGGCAAAGGCAAATCTTTACTCAGCAAATGAGAATAACCAGTCCCATACTTACATGTCACTGCCTGGGGTGGGTTTGACAGAGTCCTCAGCTGGTAGGCAACATTCCATGATCTCATTAAAGCCTGCATTCCCAATATTCTTGGCAAGCTGCAAAAAATGAAAGTCTATTTCAGGATACTCAATTATTAATACATTCTACTGCTACACTTTACCCATCCCCATCTGATGATTTATTTAATGGCCACTAAGAAATAGAGCAATAAAGTGGTTTGCCTTTAATGAAGATGGACAAAACCCAAAGCCCAAAGGTACCCATAAAATTGAAGATAAGAAGCGGCATGCCTATCATAGAGGCGCATTGTCATAAAACGCGCTCTGGATAGAGTACAGATAGAGAGAGGGAGAACCAGTAACTTGGTCCAATGTGAATTTCCATCCTTACCCACTCCTCCCAAAGACCTGTGCCTCAACCAAAGTGACTCTATTTCACATCCTCAAACAACCTTCACTTATGCCAGCTATGAGGTAGTTCTGGTAAAGCAAAGCGGCACTGGGCCAGTAAAGCCAAGACTTAGGTTCAAATCACAGCTCCATCACCGGCTGTGTGACCACAGGTAAGTCAGTTTCCATGAGTGGCAGAGTTTTCATCAGTAAAATGGGAAGATACCTACACTTCTGGGTTGTAATAATGATAAAAATGGATAAAATTTAGGTGAAAACAGTAAACTAAAGCACTAAAAATGTATTAGCTCCAGATGTAAGGTCTTTACTTGCCAATCAATCAATCTTCTGACATGTTAAACATTAAATTAACACATTCTTTTTTTTTTTTTTTTTTTTTTTGGAGACAGGGTCTTGCTCTGTTGCCCAGGCCAAAGTGCAGTGGCCAGATCATGGCTTAATGCAACCTTGACCTCCCCAGGCTCAGGTGACCCTCCTACCTCAGGTTCTCAAGCA
The DNA here is from genome assembly GCF_003255815.1 of Theropithecus gelada. Classification (NCBI taxonomy): domain Eukaryota; kingdom Metazoa; phylum Chordata; class Mammalia; order Primates; family Cercopithecidae; genus Theropithecus; species Theropithecus gelada. The sequence goes on along the minus strand of NC_037681.1, from coordinate 29,815,729 downwards.
GCTGGGACTATAGGCACATGCCACCACACCCAGCTGATTTTTGTTTTTGTAGAGATGGGGTTTTGCCATGTAGCCCAGGATGGTCTCGAACTCCTGGGCTCAAGCAATCCGGCCACCTCAGCCTCCCAAAGTGCTGGGATTACAGGTGTGAGCCACCGCGCCCGGCCAGCTCAGATTCTTAAATGTTTAATGAAACAATGAAAGAGAGCACCAAGCTCAGTGCTTTGAGAAAACGTATTCATTTCCATGTTGTGCTGGGGAGTCAGTGATGCTTGTGATATTTCTGCTCTCTACTGATTATGCAGGCAGGCCAGGAGCGGTGGCTCATACCTGTATTCCTACCACTTTGGGAGGCCAAGGTGGGTGGATCGCCTGAGCTCCGGAGTTCAAGACTAGCCTGGACAACACGGTGAAACCCTGTCTCTAGTAAAATACAAAAGAAATTAGCCAGGCATGGCAGCGTGCGCCTGTAGTCCCAGCTACTCGGGAGGCTGAGACAGGAGAATTGCTTGAATCCAGGAGGCGGAAGTTGCAGTGAGCCAAGATCACACCACTGGACTCCAGCCTGGGTGACAGCAAGACTCTGTCTCTACAAAAAAAATTAAAAAAAAAAAAAATTTTTTTTTTAAATTATGCAGGCAAAGGAGCTAACAGAGATGCTTTGGGAGAGGCTGCTGCAGCCTGAAATCGGGTCTATCTCTTGGGAGGAACTGACTGAAGGAGTAGCCCAAGAGGTCTGGGTTAGATACACTGGAACTTCCTGGTGGCAAATAACATCAAACAGTGAAATGGGCTAGTGGGGCTAGTGGAGAATGCAGACGCAATTTTTTAAACAACAAAAGAATTATGCGAGGTAGCCTAATACTTGGATGATGAGCTTTCCTAATTCAACCTGGCCCTTGACAAGTGGAGAAAGCTTTTTCTAGGCGGCCCAAAGCAGCATAAAACATTAACCAACTCCACCTCCTTGGTCAGTCCTGGCTCTGGCACCTCAAGCCATCGGTCAGGAGGCAAAAGGCTGGAGGCTGCGTTGCAATTTTCCCAGGGACAACAGAATGGTCAGATGGCATACCACTTAAGGTGACAGGTACCTATGCGCCAGGAAGCTAATGCCCTGTGAAGGGTTTCTCAGGCAGCTGGTGTCAGATCCAGCACTGAACCCCAATGTCAGAGCCCCTGGTTTATAGCCAGGCATCATACAATCCAAGGAGGACACTGTCCCCAGGTGAGCACAATGGTTTTCCCAAGTTAAGTGACAAAAATCACTGTGGCCCCCTCTGCGAGCCAGGGGCCAACCACCCTGACGCCTCACAGTCTGTGTTAAGCAGATGGGGGTGGAGAGATGGGAGGAGGAGAATTCCCCAGGAATTGAAGAACTGCTTCCCTTCTGCTTGGACTTGGCTGGTTAACTGAGAGACAGCTGGTCCAGGGAGCCACCGCATCCATGTGTCACACTCATCCAAAGCTAGAGAAACGTGCTACCTTGCAGTTCTGCCAAGTTCCAGTTTACGTTTCAGCCCATAGAGAACTCCTCTGGACCCATCAACAAAAGAAAAGCATTTGCAAATGGAGGCTGCAGGTGCCGGCAGGACAGGCAGGCAGAAGCCAGGGGGGCAGGAAGGTGGGTGTCGACCTGAGCCCTGGCATCTCCTGCTTCTCACTGGTACCCAGAAGGAATTTGCGGGCTGCACTGAGGCAGAAATTGAGCCAGACTGGATGGAGGAGAGGAAGAAGCGTTTAAGTTCTGTATCACCCAGGGCAGGGCAGCTCAGCTCAGCCCCTCGCCCTTCCTGTGGCCTCAAGAACACAATCTGAGCCCCTCCTCTGTGCTGGGCATGGGGCATGAGGCACCCTCCTGCTCTACGGCAGCTCACTTGAACAAGACAGCGATGAGTTAATAAGTAGCCCTGGAAAAGAAGTTCATGCTGAGCACTACGAGGATGGTGGCGCCAGGCCCAGATGAGCAGAGCAGTCACTTGGCCAGGAGGCCCCTTTCCTTGGCACTCACCAAGCAGGGGAGTCATGTGTGGGCATCCCCTCCCTGATGGCAACGCCCAGGACAGGGACACAGAATCACACACCGGGTACATCCTTAGCACCTACTTGAGCAGGGCCCACTGAGCCAAAATGAAGCTTTAGGTTTTATCTGGACGTTGTTTTCAGAGTTTGGCGTGGGGCAGGGAAACCTCCTGTCCCGTTTTCATGTCTCCACAGGGAAGGACAACAATGGTGTGACATTCCTCTCTGACTCACCCCAGGAGAGGAACAGGCAAGTGAGAGAAACCAAACTTCCCTGACCACTGAGCTCAGGAGGAGACCCCAAGGTCAGCTCCTCCCTGATGTTAATTGGGCCCCTCAGATCCCCAAAGGGTGGAGGGCCTGGAGAGTGCGATCCAGCTCTAAAGTGCAAAGGGTAAAAGCCCAGGTAAGGGAAGGGGCTTCACCAAACTGCTGCCTCCAAAGCAGAGAGCACAAAAGGACACTCTGGTGTGCAGGGAAAAAGTTTACATATGATGTCTTTACCTGACCCTTTAAAAGTTCTATTTTTGATGTAGTTTACAAAGTATATATTTCTTAGTAAGTGTAGGTACATCATATGTAAGTAAGTATATGCTTTGCTGCTCAATTTTTTCTGACAGAGTTTGTGGTTTAAAAAATGTTCAGAATCCTGGCTTTAAAAAAAGAGGCTGGAACACAGGCTCTGGAGTCTAATAGTTGGAGTGTAAATCCTACAATGGGTAAGTTTCTTAACTTCTCCGGCCTTTTTTTAAAAATGGAGCTCTCCATTTAGGTTAGATATTATAATGTACGTAGAACACCTACAATAATGCCTGAAGCATAACAGTTCCTTCGTAGATGACCATTGATAGTCAATGTCTTGTTGCCCTAAGTAATTGCTTTTAGTATCTGGGTGGCACATTTCAGTCCTAGGTGAACTAACAACAGTTTTAAGTCGTAAGTTCTTGGTCTTTGAGGAGCTTTCCTCTCCATATGCTCTTTCAGATCAGACTGTGTGTTGACCCGCTTTAACATTTGACAGCTTATTAACAACCTTATGAGAACAGAAATAGAAGAAAGTCAAGAAACAGAAAGTTGAGTCAGTAAATATTTGGTAAGGTTCTTGATGCTTTTTTAAAATTTTGATGTTTTTTTGTTTTATTCTGAGACAGGGTCTTACTCTGTTACCCAGGCTGGGCAGCGGTGGCACAATCTCAGTTCACTATAGCCAACCTCCTAGGCTTTAGGTGATTCTCCCACCTCAGCCTCCCTAGTAGCTAGGACCACAGACATGTACCATCATGCTCAGCCAATTTGGGTTTTTTTTTTTTTTTTGTAGAGATGGGGTTTCGCCATGTGACCCAGGTTGGTCTTGAACTCATGGGCTCAAGCGATCTGCCTGCCTCAGCCTCCCAAAGTGCTGGAACTATAGGTATGAACCACTGCGCCTGGTCTCGTAAGATTTTTAAATTACTGACTCAAATTCAATTTCAGAATATCAAGAATTCCTTTGTTAACTTCATGTGTGATAGTGAAATTGATCATGATAGTATACCCTAGTACCAATGATAACGTTTTTCATATGACCTGAAAAATCAAAGCTGAAATCATGATCTTCTACATTAAGAAGGAAATTTATCTTTTTAAAATTTGCGTTTCCCAGTAAGTTTTTCCCAAAGTAGGTTTGCTTTAGAATCTAAAGATACTAAGCTGCTATGTGCTACAGTAGTTAAGATGACATGATTCCTCAGAACTAATACTTCAGTTATGCAATTTCCATTCCACTGGATAAGAAGTAATGCTAGGCTGCACACGGTTCACACCTATAATCCCAGGACTTTGGGAAGCCAAGGCCGGAAGACCACTTAAGCCCAGGAATTCCAGATTAGCCTGGCCAATATAGTGAGATCCTATCTCTATGGAAAAATTTTAAAAAATTAGCTGGGCGTGGTGGCACATGCCGATAGTCCCAGCTACCCAGGAGGATTGCATGAGCCTGGGAGGTAGAGGTTGCCTACAAATGACCAACAGGTATATGTATGAAAAAGTAGACATCATTAATCATACAAATAATCAGGGAAATGCAAATTAAAACCACAATCATCTCACACTGTTAGAATGGGGCTTTTATCAAAAAGACAAAAGATAACAAGTGTTGGCAGGGATGTAGAGAAAAGCGAAGCCTTGCACACCGGGTGGGAAGGTAAATTATTATAATACAACCATTATAGAAAATGGTATGGAGGTTCCTCAAAAAACTAAAACGAGAACCACCATATAACCCACTTCTGGGTATTTACCCAAAAGATCTGAAATCAGTTTGTTGAAGACATGTCTTCACCATCTTGTTTATTGCAGCACTATTCACAATAGTCGAGATAGAGAATCAACCTAAATGCCACCAATGGACTAATGGATTTTTAAAATGTGGTATATATACATAATGGAATACTATTCGACCTGAAAAAAAGAAGGACCTTCTGTCATTTGTGACAACATGGATGAACCTGAAGGACATTATGCTAAGTGAAATATGCCAGGCAAAGGAAGAAAAATCCTGCAGATCTCATTTATATGCAAAATCCAAAAAACGTGAACTCACAGAAGTAGAGAGTAGAAACTATGGATACCAGGGGTTGGGCATCTTGGTCAAAGCATACAAAATTTCAGTTAGGATGAATAAATTCTAGGGATCTAGTGTACAGCATGGTGACTCTAGTTAATAATAATGTACTATATACTTGAAAATTTTGTTTTGAGACAGTCTCACTCTGTTGCCCAGGCTGGAGTGCAGTGGCAAGATCACAGTTCACAGTAGCCTCAACTTCCTGGATGCTCAGGTGATCCTCCTGCCTCAGCCTCCCAAGTAGCTGGGACCACAGGTGCTTGCCACCACTCCCAGCTAATTTTAAAAAATTATTTGTAGAGATGGAGGTCTCACTATGTTGGTCAGGCTGGTCTCAAACTCTCGGACTCAAGCAATCTTCTCACCTCAGCCTCCCAAAGTACTGGGATTACAGGCACCAATCACCACACCAGGCTCAAGAGAGTAGATTTTAAGTGTTCTCACCATAAAACATAAGCATGTGAGGTGACAGGTGCGTTAACTAGCTTGATTTAGTCACACACAATGTATACAATATACTAAAACATCACGTTGTACACCATAAATACATACAATAAAAAATTTAAAAAATAAAATCCCTTGTTGTCACAGCTGGGACACCTGTCACCCTGAAACGGGCTGTCCTATTTACCCAAAAGAGAAGAGATGCTACTCCTGTGAGACTGCACCCACCACTCTCCTTTCACAAGGCACCAAGGGGCCTAATGAACACTTGCTATACAAGAAAACACACTTCAGTGAGCAAGTCAGCCGCAGCCCTGCATGTCATGCAACTCTGAATTGAAAAGGTTCGTAAGAACAGACTACAAGCACAGACCGTGCGTGGCCTCCCTGGGGGTTCACATGTTAGCACATGGGGACTACTTTTCTGAAAGGATTTTGTTAAAGGAGATAACAATGATAGCTAATTCTTTATGGTTCTTAACGGTGTGTCAGATACATTCTAAATATACACACACTCACACACACGCAGAGAAAGAGGTAAAAAGACTTCAGGAAATCCTTCATCCCAGTACCTGATTGTCTAAGCAAAATAAAACAAACAACCTGGGTACTTTTAAAAGGCTTGAGGCCAACCACAGTGGCTCACACCCGTAATCCCAGCATTTTGGGAGGCCAAGGCAGGAGGATCGCTTGAGCCCAGGAGTTCGAGACCAGCCTGGACATGGCTACCAAAAATACAAAAATACATCTCTACCAAAAATACAAAAATTAGCCAGGCGTGGTAGCACTTGCCTGTAGTCTCAGCTACTGAGGAGGCTGAGGTGGGAGGATTGCTTGAACCCAGGAGGCAGAGGCTGCAGTGAGCTTGCAGTGAGCTAAGACTGCACTACTGGACTCTAGCCTGGGTCATGGAGTGAGACCCTGTCTCAAAAAAAAAAAAGAAGCCTTGAAATTTCCAAGCTTTGCCAATGAATACTAACACCTGACACCCTACGTACTGCTTAACCAAAGGGCTAAGGAATAAGGTTTACAGCCACGACATCATGACCACACTCCTAGCACACAACAAATGAATCAGGGGAGCCGTGAGGAGATGTCCACCTCCTGTGAACCACAGAGGACCAGCCAGAGCGCAGGGCAAGCAGAGTTGAAGGGAGTAAATCCTACACAATTCACTGCTGTCTCTCCTTTTCCTGATAACCACTGAGGAAAAAAGGCTTGGGTAAGGAAGAGTTTAAAACTCTGGGAGCAATTCGATTTTGAAAATATCTGCAGACATTGATTAAGCAGGCACTGGCTGACTTCTCATTGTGGGTGACAGCCAACCAAACTTTAAACTCCTATAAGAATGCAGATGGAGGCTCTGGGAGACAGAAATGGAGAATTTAATTAGGCATAAGAAGTCACCTCATCGTTTCATCAAGACAGAACAACATATTCCTTTCACCTTTCTTTGGCGTTTTCTTCTTTAGTAGGAATTCAGGTCTCATGAAGAACACGAAATTTCTGAGACACATTTAAGAAATTATAACAGATGGTGGGGTCAGGCTCCTACCAGCTCATAACAGTCAACTGTTAAAATTTCAGGAATTTTGCAAGCCAACTGCTAAACACTGCTACTATTAAAAATTATACTATATAAACTCATAATTATGTTATATTAATAACTAAGGTATATACTCAAAACTCATCATTTGCTAATTATACTACATTTTACTATTATCCACGTTCATGAAGTTATTTACATCCACTGTGTTGCATGGTGAATGTACTATATAATGAACATCTTTTTCCAGCTTCACATTTAGTAATTCACATGGGTAGCTTGAAATTGGCCATTGTGGGAGTATTTACACCACGAGAACAGGCAGGTTGCAAACCAGGGTTCTTTTTTCTCCAGAGTTGACTGTTAAACATTTGTTGCGGATGGTGATAGGGAAGGATAGTAGAGATGTTTAAATGTTTATCACACAGCAAGACAACCCACTAAAATGCCAATTTGTGTCCCAGGCTCCTCTAAGGTTTAAGTGTGAGGTCTGGAATTAGATTAAAGAGGCCCACACCCCAGATCTGTCACCTTAAAAGCTTCATAACCCTAGGCATATTGAAACATTCTAAGCCTCAGTTTCCTCCTCTGTAAAATGGGGATAATATACCAAGGCCATCAGGTTGTTACTGGAGATCAAATGAGCCTAGTATATATAAAGAGGTCTGCAAAATACATAGTACAAAATCAACAATTACTACTTCATCATAAATCACTTAACACTTCCCATTGTTTTAAGAAAATCAGTAGAAGAAACAACTGCCATAGTTCATCACTGTTTACTAAGAAGTACTTTGTGCTTCTTTGAAAACGTACCATGACAATCTCCAATCTATGCCATCATCAGTTATCCAAGAGATGCCACATGTACATCTGTTCACCTCTCCAAGATGTAGGTCACGTGCATTATTACATGAACAATAATTGCCGTATGTAACCAGGAAGGCACTGCTTGGAGTTCCTTAGTTTTAAACTTTAAGTGAGTCTAGCTTAGTTTTAAACTTTAAGTAACTAAGGATGTTACTAACTAGGCTGCTAGGATCCACTGTAGTTTCTCCCAACTCTGTCTTTCAAGACCATAAAGGCATTCCTGGAAAGACCGGAAAGGTTTGACAAGAGAGTTCAAAATGCATTCGAAGTTCAGACACACTGGATTCGAAGTCATCAATAAGACTGATGGCCCCTTGAGAGGAACATGGTCTACAACTATTGATTTTCTGTCACGACTATTGCTCTTGACATTAAATTCCCTACATGTAAACTTTTAAATTCAACATTAAAATCAATAGCAATCAATATCTACTTACTGTTTACTGTCAACACTCAGCTGTCCCAGGAGAGAATTCAAGAACTGCTTTCTAGGGAAGACAGTCACGAAAGCTCATGTGTCAGGTGGCCAGAAGCATAACCTGTCTGATGGACCTTGTGGGACCATAGTCTCGATACTGTGAAAGCCACTTCACAGAAAATGCTTCAGTCTCCTCCTATCTCTATCACATGGTTTAAGCATTATCACTGAACCAAGAATGAAAGACTTAAGAAACAAAGGCGGTAAAAATGAAGACCAGTATGTGCCCCCAAGGGGGACAATCTGGGGTAGGGAAAAGTCGGAGGCTTGAGGCAAGCTGTCACCACAGCCTTGTCAGAAATTCCACATCTGTCTAATGGATGGGGTGAGCTGGCCTATGTCACCATCTTATTCCATTTCTGCAGAACCTCACACCACTCTCAATGCTGTTTTGGTTTCACTCCTCTTTATTCATTTAAGAATAAAGTTTTGCAACAAGAAGTGCCCTCAACCACCAGTAGCTAAAAATGAAGAATTATCAATGAGTTTCTAATTATCCAAACCCATTTGGTAATATATCAACAATCACTAGCTTACCAAAATGGATTAGAATGCCAAAAGTAAAACTTAGCTTACAGCTCATTTGTTTCCAATCTCAAAACAAGGATTTAAAAATTACCAGCAGCTCAGACGTTCCCAGTACATCTAAGGTCAGGGACTGCATCCTGGAGTAATGAACCCCCAGCTCTCGGTGGATTCCGGAACACTCGATGCAGGTCAGGATGCCCAGGTTGGTGGAAAGCCATGTAGGATCTGCCAAAGAGAACAGGGCAGATTTGAGCTTCCAGTCAAAAAGAAGGTCAGGAGTCACAACTTTCTTCCTGCATAGTTACTGAACAAGGAGTTCTGAGCATGAGCATTTTCTGATCACAGCTGGAAACTTTGTCCATAATTACCAGCAATTACATGCAATACCCACATATGCACACATCTACTCTCCCTCTTCTTCCCTCTCTCTCCATCTCCCCATCCTTCCATTCGTGTGACAGATGCTGTGTGTGCAAAAATAAATAGGACGCACTCCAGTGACCAAGGGCTCCTCAATGGCTGGTCATGAAAACAGACCACGCCCATCACCAGCTTGGTCACACTAGCAGAATGGAGCAAGAGGAAAACAATGAGACCAGCCAAAGTCTACTAGTAAAAGGGGAATAGGCTTAAAACATTCGCTTCTATAGATGCTGATAACAACAGAGAACGTACTATGTACATATGATATGCTGTGTTCAGCACACTGGTAGTAGCAACAATAGTTTGCATTGTTAAGAGCTTCAGAAATCACAGAGCACTTTTGTATCAAATCTAAGAGCCCCATGAGATGGCCAGGGCAGGGATTTTTATCTCATTATACAGCAGAGACAGCTTCACAATGCTCAGGCTCGAGGTTGCCAGGGAGTGCAGAGCAGACCGTGGCCCTGCCTCTACCTGCGTTCAAAGCCACGCTTTCCCCTTATAGCTCGGCTCCTCACTAACATGCCCCTACCATCAGTTTAGAACATGATAAGCACCCACAAAATGCCTGACAGATGAATGTGGAATTTGCTAAAAATTGGAAATTAAAAAGATGTCCTTGAGTACATCATGCAACCCATAAACACAATTCTCTTCAGAATTGTTTGTTACCCTCAGAAACTCACGGTAGGTAAATATCGCAACTTTAGTCAGTAGGCAATGATGAAGTTATTTTTTAAATGTTCAAGTTATTAAAAATGTTATCCACGTTGGAAAACCTTTTTGGCATCTGCGTCTGCGCTTGTGTAGGACAACTCCACTGTATCCACGTACTTTGGGGAGGCACAAGCATCCATTTAGGTGACTCTACATCATTTTTCTATTACCCACACTGTCTTGGCATTTTAAAATAATGAGTACATACCTTTGAGCTCTTTATCAAAGTGTATGAAAAACCCAAATCGTAGACTGTCTTTACCCTTTCTCAAGACAGACCATGATTCACTACTTATCAACCCCTACCTCATCTGCTGCCAAAAAGGTATTTTCATTTTTTTGTTTGTTTGTTTGATACAGTCTCGTTCAGTCGTCCAGGCTGGAGTGCAGTGGCGTGATCTCAGCTCACTGCAACCTCCGCCTCCTGGATTCAAGTGATTCTCCTGCCTCAGTCTCCTAGGTAGCTGGGACTACATGTGCGCACTACCACAACAGGCTAATTATGGTATTTTTAATAGAGACGAGCTTTCACTATGTTGGCCAGGCTGGTCTCGAACTCCTGACCTCAAGTGATCCGCCCACCACAGTCTTCCAAAGTGCTGGGATTACAGGCATGAGCCACTGCACCCAGCCAGTTTTTTTTTTTTTTTTTTTTTTAATGGGTCCAAGGCCAAATACAGTCTTCAGGGTCATGGGAACCTAACGGTACTTCTCAACTGCCCACTCTACTTCGGTTGTGTTTGGTTTTTTAAGAAAAATTGTCATATAATTAGAGGAATGAAAAGGGGACCGACCATTCTAGCCAAGCCTCCATCTTTTTCATTTTATAAATGTTCAGAAAATGCACCTGTGTAGTCCCCCGACCCCCCACCCCCACCATTCTGTCTCAATTAGAGTAAATTCCTTAAACCACATCCTACTATAAAGCCCCTAATATGCTTTATCAAAATGTAAAAATAAAATCTTATTTCACAGAATGTGTCAGCTGAAAGGGACCTGTCCCTTCAGTTTACAGACAGGACAATCGATGTTTAACAAAGCAAGTGGCTCTCCCAGGGTCACAGAGCCAGACAGCAGCTTAAAGCTACTTCAGAAGTTCTGCAAAGTAGGATAAAGGGAGAAGAGAGCAGATTCCAAGCAAGGAAGCCCAGACACATGCAGCCTCTCAGCCCACATGACCTTGAGTTCACCCTCACTGTACCCTTCAGTTTTCATTTCTCAAAAAGCATTTCAATCTTTGCAGCTCTGTCAAACCCTCTTTACTCAGTCCTGCTCTGGGGCCTGGCAGGCAAACGTCTTCCCACCCCCTCTCCCCTGCCGCGGTCTGCACAGTTCATTAAGCATTTGTGTAATGGGATGAACTCAGGCTGAGCTGCACTTAATTTTGTGTTTGAAATGAAAGTGAAAATCAATGAATGGATTCTGTGAATCAGAATGGGATTTAAATGTCCCAGAGCCCAGGGTTGGGTGGGGTCCCTGGGTCACCTGGTGCCCCACAGTCACAGCAAACGTCATTGCCCGTCATCCTCTGCACTTCCGAGATGATCTCCTTTGTCAGTTCTTGGACGATGTTATTTTCTCCAGTATTGTCATCCCCCTTAAATGCGTTGTTTAAAGCTTCTTCTTTGCTATTTTGCAGCACAGACATCCATCTAGAAAAACAAGAGCGACGTTGTGTTAAATCCCACAAACAACAGGTAAGTCCAGCCCAAAGTCCCACCACCATGTAACTTACATTTGACATTCCTGTTCATCTTCGGCTTGGAAGTGGTAAGTTCTGTCATCTGCATAGCAAGAGGAATTTCAACTGTGAGCCCAGACAGCAATCCATACACAATTCCAAAAGAAAGTGGTTTCTAATTAGCCTCTGGAATAATCTTAGCTCTCTGTTAGGAAATACTGATTTGTATAAAATCAGGCACTCCCTCGTATCCTCCAACTGTCTGCCTTCACTAACAATGGCATTGGAATGCAAAATAAACCTGCCCTTTCCCTCATTCAAGTTTTAAAAGATGCCGCTTCTAAAAACTGAAGCTATTCCATGAAAACCATCACTATCCTCTCAATTGCTTCATTTTAACTCACTACAGAGTTGGCCCCCAAAAAGTAATTGTTAAAGCCCTTCCAATAATAAAAATCTTTTTTGAAAAGAGTATCTTAGAAGTTTTCTGGCTTTCTTAGAAAAAGATTAGTATAAGAAATTCTAAGAATAATATGCTTTGAGAATCGAGTACTAGAAATACAGCTAAATCAGGAGGAGAGTGTTAAATAATGGTCGAATATAAAATTCTACACTCACATATTGCTGGCGTCAGCACCGTTTTACAAGTGTTTCGCCAGGCTGTGGACCTCTGTGTGTGTGCAGCAGGGAGGCGGCTGTGTGGGATGTGGCAGCATCACTTCTGTGCTGCTCTTGCCAAAAACATATAACCTCAATCCACTCATGAGAAAACACTACAGAAATCCAAATGAAGCAGAGTCTGACCAAAACACAGGTCAACACTCTTTAAGAAAGTATCACGAAAAACGAGTGAAGACTACAGAACCCATACAGACCGCAAAAGACCAGGATAAAATCACAACTAAATGTCACGTGGAGTCCTGGATGGAATTCTAGAGCAGAAAAAGGACATCTGGGGGGAAATCTGAGTAAGATTTTTAGTTAACAGCATTAAACCAATGTTTCCTGGTTTTGATAACTATATAAATATGATTGGATAACAATCTACCATGGACTACTGGATAACTGTATTAAGATGTTAACAGAAGGGAAAGCTGGGGGAGGGATATATGGATATTTTCTGTCTAAAAGCAGTCTAAAACCAAAGCAAAAAATAAAATTAGATTTAATAAAGAAAAGCGGGGGTGGGGGAACCCAGCTTTTGCAGATGGCAGAATGATGACAAGTACCGATTCTGTTCTTAGGGAAACACAACGAACATCTGTGCTCCTAAAAGTGAGTGGACACGTCACCTCTCTCTGGTGTTTACTCCTGAAAGCACATTGGTTCTCAGAACAACTCTTGGTAAGTGACTGGGTGAGGGCTGAAGCCTAGAGAGGCTAAGCTGCAAAAATCAAGCATAGCCAGCAGCAGAACTTGGTTCCTGGACTTCTGGCCCCACCCTTTCTACAACACCATGGCATCTTTCTCTCTCTCTCTCTTTTTTTTTTTTTTTTTTTTGAGACAGAGTCTCACTCGGTTGCCCGGGCTGGAGTGGAGTGGTGCAAATGTGCAGTACATGGCTTGCTGCAGCCTTGATCTCCCAGGCTCAGGCTATCTTCCCACCTCAGCCTCCCAAAGTACTGAGATTACAGGTGTGGGCCACTGCACCTGGCCAATTTCTGCATTCTGACGTGTAAAAACTGCAGAAGCAGGAGGCAAACCTCTGAGGAAAAACTTCAAGCAAGAATCCCCTCTACTATACTCTTTAAAGATGCTACAAATAAGCAGACAGCTTCTAGCAGCTTCAGCTGTGAGGGAGAAGAGCAGGAGGAGACTGAGGGGGCAATTGGAGCACTCAGGTGCTGGTGGCCAGCGAAGGGCAGCTTCCAGCCAGGGCTCTGGCTCTACTGGCCGCTAACCTGCCGTGTGGACCTGGAAGGTCATTGACTCCCTCTGGCTCCATCCTACTCAGGGGACTCACTTGGGTCACCTCAAAATTCTCCTATTCTTTCCATCCTGCCCAGGGTGCTGGTGGGGTTTGCAGATAATGGCTCCGGACTTGCATTTGCTACAAGTGGGGTCAGTCTGCAGGCAATGGATTGGATGAGCTCCCAGAAAGGCTGGCCTTGCCACAGAACCATCCTCCTAGAAGAGCCCATGCCCGTTTACATCTTTTTCTTTTTTAAAAGTGACAAGGTCTCCCTCTGTTACCCAGGGTGGAGTGCAGTGGCACAATCACAGCTCACTGCAGCCTCAAATTCCTGGAGTCAAGTGATCCCCCTACCTCAGCCTCCCAAGTAGCTCGGACTATAGGTGTGAGCCACTGCCCCCAGCCCCAATTCCACCTTCATGAGAATGGGAAGCCCCTGTTTAGGGGCAAGGACGGTAAAGGAGCATCTTGTAGGAAGTAACTGCAACCAGCCAGCCAGTCTATTGCTCTTCTGAGTTCTCTGGGCAGATTCCAAGATGAACTGACCAGATGAGGGGGAGGAGGAATGGGTGACCACGCGGTGCCTGGCAGACGCACACAGAAAATATCACCCTCACTGCCTCAATGCATGTGCCTCCACTTGACTTCCCCAACTGCCCAAATGTCTTTTTTTTTAGACAGTCTTGCTGTGTTGTCCAAGCTGGAGTGCAATGGCACGATCACAACTCATTGCAACTTCAACCTCCTGGGCTCAAGCGATCCTCCCATCTCAGCCACCGAGTAGCTGGGACCAAAGGCACGTGCCACCATACTCAGCTATTTTTAAATTTTTTGTAGGAGGTCTTGCTATGTTGCCCAGTCTGGTCTTAAACTCCTGGCCTCAAGCAATCCTCCCATCTTGGCCTCCCAAAGTGCTTGCATTACAGGCGTGAGCCACTGCCTGGCCCACCCAAATATCTTGAGAGTTCAAAAGCATCTTGGTGATGCTTATCCCATGAGGCTGGTCAAGAAGCAGAGGAGGAATCTGAGAGGGGTGAAGACAGATGCTCCTGAATCAGCCAGAACCAGGCCCTGACCCCATGTCCCTCACGTTCTCAGGATATTCATCAAATCACGGCGTACACTGAAGCCAGGTTTACCGTAATGACTCTCTGGGGTGTCTGGCCAGTTTTCAACCCAAACCTATACAGCCCTGCACAAAGCATTTTCACTACAGATACTCATAGGGAAGGCACCTTTTGAAAACTCGCTGAGGATAAAGAATTAGCATGACTGGAATTCATTTTACCCACTGGAAGACAAGCAGGGAAGGAGGAGGGATGAGAGCTCTTTTCAAAGACAACAACGGACTCTCGCAAACTCATGACACTGCCCCCAGCTGTGCTCAGCAAGCCTTTCTGGGCATCAGAGGCCACAAGTCCTTCCTGAAGATGTTTAAATGCATCAGGCTGCAGCAAAGACACTGGCAGGATCTTGGTAAATATCAGTTGGCCACAGAGCTTGTGTGTGGCCAGATTCACAGAGGACCACGTTCCCATACATGTAAGAGCTGCAGTAACTCACGCCCAGAAGGGAGGCATGCACACTTGCCATCTACTGATCCTCCCTGCTGCCTGCTGTGTTGTAAAAAGGTGTAGGCTGGGAATACATTGGAGCAAGTGCTTCTGCACATATGGCATCTAGCAGGGTCTCCCTGCAGGGCATGCTGGAGGGACCTGGGGCAGCTGAGGGAAGAAGTCCCTACACCCACCTCCAGGCGATGGGTTCACTATTATTGCTAATGAGTTAATGATGGGCATTTTAACGCAGAGCTTGTGTGTTACTAGTTCAGAAAACAGAAAGGCCTAAAACCCTCTGAGTCAGCCCCAGCCACTGGCAGACACCAGATTACACCATCAGGTTTTCTGAAACCCTTCAATTCAAGCCTTTTTGGCTAGCTAGACACAGGTAACCCAGCAGTGATCACTCCGTGTGTGTGTGTGTGTGTGTGTGTGTGTGTTTTAAAGAGTCAGGGTCTTGCTATGTTACCGAGGCTGGATGTCTGCTCCTGAACTTGGGTGATCCTCCTACCTCAGCCTCCCGAGTAGCTGGGACTACGGGAGCACACCACCACGCCTGGCTTGCAATCACATTTTAAACTCTGGCCAGTACTCAGCAATTTTGTAACATCTTGTATGAATGAAAGGCAAGTTTGATGAGAGTTTGTGGACCTTACTAGACTGAGTCAGGATGGGTGTCTGACACAGGATAAAGTCCATTTTATTTTACAAATCAGTCTAGAGTCTGAAGAACAAAACAAATGGTACTGGAACCCTCCGCACACATCACAGTGCTCAGCCCTCCCCAGAGATTGACACAGAGAGTATGAGAAGGGAAAAAAGGAGGATAAGAGCAAGCCATTGTGGTAGGATGGAGTGCTAATTACCCACAGTTTGCTGGGAATGCTAAATCACGTAACAAGTGACTTCCTAGCCCTCAATAATACAGGTCAACAGACATTTGAAAAGGCAGCCATCTCCCGCTCAGGGGTACTGAGGCACAGAGAACAGCACCGCCTCCCTACAGTACACAGTCCGGCGTGGTCCTCTGCAAATGTAACTCTTGCGCCCAAATCCCTAGTGACTGCCTCTTCAAAGGGGAGACCGGCCCTTTCTTCCCCTAGACTGTAACCCTGCCACACAGAAATACCAAGGAAAAAAGGTTTATCTTATTTTCTTTTATGAGCCCTTCAATTCAGGGGGTGCTGAGTAAACATTCACCACAATGGATGGTTCCGTGGGGATTCTTTTGTGAACACCACAAAAAGGAAAAGCATAGAGAAGCAGAAAGACTAATCCTGTGGTGAGGAAGAAAAACAGTTTCAAACACTGAAGTTTCAAGGGCCCTGCTGAAGACCCTCATTTTAGTTTTATAGCATTTCTAACATCACCCAAATTATGTAAGTTTTTGAAAACAGAATTGTCCTTCTTTTCTCTTTTTAAAGTGAAGGGGTTTTAGGCTTGCGGGCTTCTCTTATAGCATCTCCTCATTTAGGAACAGGAATGCTGAGGCTAAGAGCTCAGAGAGCCAGGTGATGATGTCTCAGGTCTACAGTGTCCCTGAGGAGCAGGGCCAGTCCTCAAAGTCAAACTCTCAACTAGAAAGGCTAGCAAGCCAGCAGTTACTAATGGAACACAAAGCATGCATATCGCTAGAAAAAAGGGTATGTCTCTTCAAAAATCAATTCTTCAGAATGCAGTGTTTGGAATGTGAAGGACGCCACAGAAGAGAGCATAAGACAATGTCTCTGTGGTGCAGCATCTCAGAGGGAGCCTTACGTGAAATAAGGTCAAAGCACTTCTTCTCCTCAGGGTTGGTCTTCACCTGGCAGGTTAGCAGGTTGAGCTTTGCAGGAGGCCGGTTAGCCTGTTTAAAAGCAAAAAACAAATAAAAAGGTTGGGGTTGGGTGGAAGGAATGGAAAATCATACACTATCAATCCTCACGAGATACAGCAAGAGCAAGCTCTTCACTAGTTTGCAAAGGTGGCCTTTAGAAGGCAGACTTGACAGAGGAAGGCATGACTGAGACAAATTACAGAGGCCCTTGAACTTCGTCTCCACAGAGGGCAACTGCCTCCCTGCAAGGGCACCTTGGTGGTCTACACAAACCCACCTGGACAAGGGGACAAGCGATGCCAGCTTTGAGGCTGCTGGCAGTGGGTGCCTTCAGATCAAGGTACTGCCATGGCTAAGCCCAAAACATTTGGTTCTGATTCCTACCAACAACACAGATGATGTGCCAGGTAACTTGGGCACCCAGTTCAATTTCTGGTGACCTTAAAAGCACTTTTTCTTAGCAAAAACCTCACTTCCAGGGAAGGTAATTTCATAGCACAAAAATGGCAGAGAAATTATTTTCCCACTGTTTGAAGTGATGACAGATAATAGATTCACATTCCTAAATGCCAACCATCGCTGTCACTTAAGTTTCAACAAAACATACTTCATTCATATCTGTAACCCCCAAACCCTCTCCCCCATACATGACACCAAGCGATCACAACATACTTTCATCAGAGGTGTGTCAAAAATGGCTACTGTATTACAGTTTCAAAAAATAGATCATACTTAGTCCAAAAAAGCAAAGGACTGAGAGTAAGAAGATAATTTCAGAAACAAAAATTTCAAACGGCAGAATACCTCTTAGAAATCTTGGAAGAATATCCAAATAGGAGTGGGCTTATCTTACCCACCTACCAAGCTGCTAAAGGAAAGATCAAATAAGAGTGTCTTAAACTTCCATCGTTCTTGGGCCCCACTTCCCTTGGCCACCGGTCGCTTCAAGATGAAAAAAACCTGGATTTGGGATTAATCCAGATACATACACATATGCATCTATGCCTGGAAAGACCTGTGAAACCCTCATGCACTTCCAGGCCCAGCAGCTTCCTTCCAGTGAGTCTACAGAGGTAGGGTGGGAGAGATGAACCCATCCTTGCAGAGTGAAGGATCTGGGTTTAATACATGTAAGTTTGGACTAGTGAAAGTCCGATAAACAGGGTTGTACTAGACTCTCCCCGTTTGTAGCTGTGTTGGTCTTATCTTCTACAGGTTAGTCAGATACTCTCCATACTCTGTAGATATCTCAGAGAATTCCTAGAGTGTCAGAAATCAGTATTAGAAGACACCAAGCTCTGCCTAATCGTGTAAATCTGGACACTTTCAAGTGAAAGCACCACTGACTGTGGATTGTGACCAATAGGATTACCTAACTTATCCAGGAACCAACACACAAAATGATCTATTTCTAGAGACATGGTTACAAACCATGCATGCAACCAAGTACTTTAACACGGGTGTATACCCACCCATACGTAGCCTGTGTCTATTCTGTTACCTCCCTGTGATGACATGACTATACATGGGCAAATTTTAGGGCTACTTCCAAATTGTGGGGTCTTAAGATACATAATAAACGAGGTTTGTGCACTTTGATAAATACAGAAGCATCTTCATGGACAAAATGATGACTCTGAATAACAATAGCTACATTTACTCAGCTATTTTAATCATACACCTACACAAGGCAGGCGCTGTTATAAATATTTTTCATGAAATAATTCCTTTAATTTTCCTAACTGCCCTTTAAGGTCGAAACTACTCCAATTCTGTAGCTAAAGATACCGGCCCAGACAGACCAAATAATTTGGTTGAGGTTACACAGCTAGGGAGGGGGGAAGCTAGGATTCCAACAAGTCAGGCTGGCTACACGGCGCAGGGCTCAGCTGCCACTCCCCCTGTCCTTGACTCGGGTCCCCCTGTCCTTGACTCAGGTATCCATGGAAGGCAGTCGCTTGCCTGGACTTATCTTTAAGAGCAGCAAAGAACCACAACTTAAATTACACCACTCATCCTCCCTCCCCACCTCCACCTTGCAGTCTTTCTTTTCCCCTGTGATATGGGGAAAGGTGTTCGTTCTTTACTACCATTAAAGACAGATTTCTCACTTCACAGCATACCACAAAATAGAGAAAAATATTCAGCGCCTTTATTTGAAGTAGGAATAATTATAACGACATAAATGTGCCTACATATTAAAAAATGACAACCATAAGAATGGCTCCACAAAACATACAAGCTGGTCTTAAGCAATATCATCAGCAGTTCTGTTTTACATTAATAACTGTTTGCTATTCAGGTTAAATATTAAGTATACAGATTAAGTATTAGCTAACGGTAAAGCTATTAGACAAATTTATGGGAGAAAGTTCTATACATTAAAATCCTTCCCTGTTGCAATTTGGAAAAATACAGTGTCGCCTGGGTGCAGTAGCTCACACCTATAATCCCAGCACTTTGGGAGGCTGAGGCAAGTGGATCACCTGAGGTCAGGAGTTCGAGACCAGCCTGACCAATATGGTGAAACCCCGTCTCTACTAAAAATACAAAAATTAGCTGGGCATGGTGGCGTGTGCGTGTAGTCTCGGCTACTTGGGAGACTGAGGCAGGAGAACTGCTTGAACCCAGGAGGCAGAGGTTACAGTGAGCTGAGATCAGCCACTGCACTCCAGCCTGGGCATCACAGCGAGACTCCGTCTCAAAAAGAAAAAAAACAAATAAAAAAAAAACCAGTGTCATCAGTTAACTGAGATATAGAACAGTTTCATCTAATTCACAAAATACCAGTATTTTCTTGAGAATTTAATTTGAGAAGCCCTAGTTTAGAAAACTCAGGAAGGAATGGTGAAAAAACAATGCAACAGCCTTAGAGTTTGCCACACAGGCAGAGATTATCAGTGATTCTCCATTTTAAGCATGCCGTTCTATTTTTTTCCAATTTGTCAGGCTTTTAGAAGGAAGATGCTTTCTTCTTTCTTCATGACTGATCATTTTTTAAAAATTTTAGATTGTGCAAGAGCCGGTGGACATTCCTTCTAGTGTAACACAGTCTCCTGCCCTCAGTGGCGTGGCAATGCTGTGAGTCTGGCAAAGAGGACACCTAATTAGAGTTATTTTGTCCCAAGGATCACTTCTTCCTAGGGCCAGAAAACAGACTTGGCTAAGAGGGAAACTCAACTCGGGCTTTGACCGAATCTCCCGAACGCTATCCTCAATACTCTGCTCCAATCAGGTACAGCAACTTCATTTCCTGAAGGTTGCCAGCTTCCTGGGAAGGGTTTTCCTACCAGTGTAAATACACCCTGTGTGTTTCCATTCCTTAAAGACCTGCTGCACAGCTGTGTGCCAGGCTCTGCTCTTAGATTTCCACTTCATCAAGTCTTTGGAAATGTGCCCTTTTTTCCTGACTGTACACGAGCACACTCAGCAGCTGCTGGCCAAACAGGTGAGCTGAACAAGAAATCAAGTCAAAACCAAACCAAACCAAACCAAAAGGGCGTCTCTCCATTCTCTTCCTTGGTATGGGCGAACTCACTCTCCCACGTGCAACCCCTCTGTAGATGCAGTCAATACAGAGGGGTCCTCTGGATTCTGACTTCCAGAGCACGCAGGGAAATAGGGAAAAGGTGAGAAAAGGAACACTCAGCCACTGAATGGAGCGCTGGAAAACTACTTATTTTGCTGCATGGCAGCGAGGCAGTGAATCAAGACAACCCCACCTGCCACCCCTGCAGGATGTAGGCAGCAATGGCTGCTAAAGGCAGGAGGAGACCTCTGGAAGTGGAGATTCCCTGGAGAGGGGTTTCCCCTCCAAACACAAAGCACTTATTAAATATGCACGCTGTGTGACGAGCTGAGTTCTCAGCATCCCAGTGATGCCGGTTATAACCGTACTGTCTGCCAAAAACTGGGGCAACCCATGCAAACTTAAAGACAGCTAAGCCTCCATGTCTTTTGAGAAGAAGTTCATGCTATGGAAGTGACTTGAAGTGAAGTTTATGCTGTCAGCAAAGGATTACCAGACCCATTTTCCACCTGCCATGGAACGAGTCACTACCTGGCTTACCCTGAGGCCTGGATCTAGGGGAACTCTCAATGAAGCAAATACGCCCCTTGACTTCAGAGCGGTAAAAGCGTGAACTAGAACTTAGTTCTTTGACAGTTTCTGCACTGAGGCAGTCAATCTGAGTTCAAACAAACAGCGAGTGGACACCAATTCGAAAGCAGACCACAGAACCACAGGTGTGGAGATCTGGAAGGTATTTAGAAGGGAGCCTAGTCTCATCTAATCTAACATTCCTAATATTAAAGACAGTGATGGCTGGATAAATTTGCTTCCCTTGGTCTACAGAACTCATACCCTCACATCCACGCATGGAAAGAATGTCTTTTTTGTTTTTTTGAGATGGAGTCTTGCTCTGTCTCCCAGGCTGGAGTGCAGTGGCGTGATACTGGCTGACTGCAAACTCCGCCTCCCGGGTTCAAGCAATTCTCCTGCCTCAGCCTCCCAAGTTGCTGGGATTACAGGTATGTACCACCATGCCTGGCTAATTTTTGTATTTTTAGTAAAGACAGGACTTCGCCATGTTGGCCAGGCTGATCTCGAACTCCTGACCTCAGGTGATCTGCCCACCTCAGCCTCCCAAAGTCCTAGGATTACAGGCATGAGCCACCGCACCTACCCAGAACGTCCCATTAAGATCCAAACTGCATGGCCCTGGTAGGGGTACGGTGGTGATCACATGACCAGTGAAAGGTGGGTTTTGAAAATAGAAAATGACCTTCATTTCCAAGTTCAGAGACACATTCAATCCCCTAGAACAGAGGTCGTCGAGAATCCCTATACTGGGTATATACCATTCTAGCTTCTCTCTCCCTTTCTAAAACGAAGTCGGCAAAAACGAAGGCACCCCCAAAGGAACACAATCCTTGCTGCTGTGACATGCTTCAACTGGGGTTTTACTCTATTCCCTTATTCATAAGAACCTCAGGGCCGTTTCTCTGGACCCCATGTTGAGTGATGACATTTCTATAGGGGCCAGAAAATCCCCTCTGAGCTCCTGCCCAGCTCTACCTTCACCAGGGGACTGGAGGGACAAGGGGCAGGAAAGACAGTCACTATCATCCACTCACACGCCCAAGGCTGCTGGACTGCATGCACTAGTAGGCTTCTGCTTGGGGAATGGGAATGCAAACGACTCTCAGCATCTCACTAGCAACAAAAAAGCAACAACCTCAGCCTTGAGACATCACCAAAGCTGTTTACTAGTCCATGTGGTTTTCACCAGCTCTGGTCATGCCAGGTGAGGCAACAGTATGCATAATACTGCCATGGAAAGAAGAGTGTGGTGTGCAGGGCTGTGTCTGTGATCCAAGTTCCTGGCCTCTGGAAGCTAGATTGGTAAGGAACTTTATCCTGACTGGCTTTTCATAAGCTCAACATAGAGGGCTCTGTTTTTTCTTGCATGGACTCTGATAAACAGGATGATGGAAAGAGGCCTTAAGATTGGGCACCATATGTTAGATTTTGATAATAAAATTACTGAAATCTCTCTTCTCATGGATTTCTGGTCCCCAGAGTCCTGCCCATTTACATGTTCTTCTCTTAATGGAAAAGTAGAACTCTTCCCAAGTGAGATGTTTGATTTCCAGAGACAGAGCTGGGTGAGCAGTTTGCTGTTGTGTGCTTTCTAGAGTCACAGGCTTCTCAATAAAGACAACCTGGCTTATCAGTTACTCCTGACTCTGCTAGGGAGTGGAACAAGGACAAGGCTCCACTTGCCAAAAAAAAAAAAAAAAAAGAAAGAAAGAAAGAAAGCATAAACAGGCTGCAGGTGCACCAAATCAAGATGGAGGCCAACAAGCATTTCTCACAGGGAAATTCTTCAAGACGCATCCTTAATACCATAACACACGGAGAACAACTCCTGCCCTCTAACTTCAGAAAGTTCTCCAACACCAACCTCATCTAATACAGCAGACACCATGGATTAAAAGAGAATACTTACGGTACCATGGGATATGGTCAGAAAACCATTTTTAACTGAACATTTCCTTTTCTGCCACACTTTTCGGATCCTTGTGGATAAGTGGGAGAAACAATAAGAGTTTAGACATTTTGGACACATGAGATAACGAACGTACATTTAAACTCTAGCAACACCCCCTCACGTACCCGTCGCTCTTCTTGTAGAGGCTGCCGTTCCGCTCAGTCCCATGTTCCTTGTTTCCCTGAGGCTGATGTAAGCTATAAGCTGTGCTCTGACGAATTTGGGAGTCCTAAAAAATGAAGAGTGTTTTTAATCTTGTCCAGGTCCCAATTTTTAGAAAAGCAGTATGCAAAGGAAACTTATGCCTAATAAGCTTTATTTATTTTTTTTTTAAACAACAACAACAACAACAAAAAATTGGAGAAATTTCCCCTTCTCAACACTGCAAAAAAAGAGACATCAGATTCCTCTCTAGGAACTGATAAATGTCATCTATCAGGCTGGAGAACGAAATGTCAGGAAACCAATATCCCAAACTGGCTGAAGGAACGAGCCCTGGAAGTTTCCAGGTTTTATTTCATTATGAGCCTTAACCCCCTGACAATGACATGAGGCTCCCACTATGGC
Organism: Theropithecus gelada; assembly: GCF_003255815.1. NCBI lineage: Eukaryota > Metazoa > Chordata > Mammalia > Primates > Cercopithecidae > Theropithecus > Theropithecus gelada. Next base: position 29,792,511 of record NC_037681.1, on the reverse strand, counting down.
CAGAGTAGCCCTTAAGGAGGGAGGTGATGCAGTGAGTGGAAAGGCAGGGGTTTCCAAGCAAAACAACAAAAGCAGCTTTCCGTCCCTTACTACAGAACCATCACATAAGCTCTCTGCCTCAGTCTCCTTCTTGGGCAATAAGAAAAGAATACCCAGTAAGGTCAATAAACAGTAAGGACTCAGTAGGATCACACATATGAATATCAACAAGTACTACACAAATCTTCACTTCCTCACCCCATCAATCTTAAGTAAGGGGGGTCTGACCCTGACCAAGGGGAGCTTAATCACAGACAAGCCATCCACATGGTCAGCTGAGAATCTGATTGAATCTACCACAACTGGGAAACTCCAGCCCAGCAGCTTCTTAAGGCAAGCAAGGACTAGCAATGAACACCCAGGGCCCAAGTCCAGTGTCTGGCATCCAAAAGGTGCTCAACTGGTGTTTAACAAATGTTATCAGGCTGGGCACAGTGGCTCATGCCTGTAATCCCAACACTTGGGGAGACCAAGGTGGGTGGATGGCTCGAGCCCAGGAGTTCAAGACCAGCTTAGGCAACATAGCAAGACCTCGTTTCTACAAAAAATACAAAAGTTAGCTAGGCATGGTGGCAGGCGCTTGTAGTCCCAGCTATGCGGGAGGCTGAAACAGGAGGACTGCTTGAGCCTGGGAGATCAAGGTTGCAAAGAGTCCTGATAGCACCACTGCACGCCAACCTCGGTGACAGAGCGAGACCTTGTCTCAAAACAACAAAAACCAAACAAAACAAACAGTATCAGACACTGTTTTGTAGGAGTGGCCACCAGTGCCAGTGCAGGAAATTCTATTTCCCTGAGACTTAAATGAAATGAGAGGGGAGCAAGATGTGAACAAAGTGTTCACAGGTCAACCAGGAAAGGGCCGAGGTCTGCCTGCAGGTGTTTAATGAGAACTCCTATCCAGTTCATTCCATAATGGGAGAAACAGGGACATAATGAAAGTAGTGGTTTGCTCCAGGCGCAGAGCTCCTTAAAGCAAGAGCAGAGAGTGGAATGGAATCCTGCCTTCCACTCTGAGGCTCCCTCCATTACACCATCTTCTCTTCCCAGAGAACAGCCTCAGAGTCTAGGGCCATTCTCATCACTGCCACTGAGCAGCTCACCATCCTTGGAGAACGAAGCACATCCCCAAACGATGAAAGAACTAACGCAGGAAAATCAGTGTGATAGAAGCTAAGAATAAGAGTACTCAAGAGGCCGGGCGCGGTGGCTCAAGCCTGTAATCCCAGCACTTTGGGAGGCCGAGACGGGCGGATCACGAGGTCAGGAGATCGAGACCATCCTGGCTAACATAGTGAAACCCCGTCTCTACTAAAAAAAAATACAAAAAACTAGCCGGGCGCGGTGGCGGGCGCCTGTAGTCCCAGCTACTCGGAGGCTGAGGCAGGAGAATGGCCTGAACCCGGGAGGCGGAGCTTGCAGTGAGCAGAGATCCGGCCACTGCACTCCAGCCTGGGCGGCAGAGCGAGACTCCGTCTCAAAAAAAAAAAAAAAAAAAAAAAAGAGTACTCAAGAACTGAAGAGTCAATGGGAGAAAAGCACAGGAAAAAGTGAGTTTTAAACATGAAGGCAAGAAATGGCAGAGAATCAGGGGAGGATCTTCAAGACAAAGTAGACAGAACACAGAAGACATGGGGAGGCCATGTGGTCGGCAACCAGGGAAGCTGGACAAATACTGCATCTGAGGCAGTAAGGCCTGGGAGTGGACAAGACGGGCTAGAGTCAGAGTTTCAACTGCATCTCAAGGCACAGGCAACCTCTTGGATTTCTGACAGTTTGAAAAAAGATTCTGAAGCACAAAACTGTTTAATTTTAATGAAGTCCAGTTTACCTACTGCTTCTTTCATCACTTGTACTATAAGGGTCCTATCTAAGAAACTATTGCCTAGTCCAAGGCCATGAAGATTTATCTTTATAAAATCTCTTCCAAGAGCTTTATAGTCTTAGCTCTTACATTTAGGTCTTTGACTCATGTTGAGTTAATTTTGATTACGGTGTGAGGTAAGGGACCAAGTTCCTTCTTTGCTTGTGGCTATCCAGCTGCCCCAGCACAATTTGTTGAAAAGACTACTCTTTCTCCATTGTCTTGGCACCCTTGTTGAAAATAAACTGTCTCTAAATGTAAGGATTTATTTCTGGACTCTCAGTTCTATTTCACTGGTCTATATGTCTCTCCTTATGCCAGTACCATACTGTCTTGATTATTACAGCTTTGTGGTAAGTTCTGAAATTGGGAAGTGCAAGTCCTCCAACTTTGTTCTTCTTTTTCAAGACTGTTTTGGCGATTCCGGGTCCTTTGCATTTCCACGTGAACTTCAGAATCAGCTTGTCAATTTCTGCACAAAGGCAGCTGGGATTTCTGATGGGGACTGCACCGACTGTGTAGATCAATTAGGGGAGTACTGTCATTGTCACAATATTAGTAAGTCTTCCACCCCATGCACATGAGTGTCTAGCACTGACTTTTTAAACTCTGCCAAAGAAGAAAAACCAAAAAACTCCACGTGAGCAATCAGTAACGTGCTGAGGCACTCTTCATTACTGAACTGACAACCGACCCTGAAACAAGCAGAGCCCAGGAGGGGAGAAATGAACTCATTTCCACAGAAACTTCACACAGCACTTGTGCCTCTGGATAAACTAGGGCACACGCACATTGATGGGATGAGGATGGTCCCAGTTTCCACATTTTCTCAGAAGGGCAGAACATTGGCACCAAAATTTAGAGCAAATCCAGCCTTCAACGTTGCTGGGAACAATGGTGTGGAAGGAATGTGGAGAAATATTGCTCACCTGTACAGCGTCTCTGTGAAAGACTAAAAATAAACCTGTTAGGAGACTCAACTGCACAACCAAGAAATACGTCTATTGATTTGGGGAGAAAAAAAGCCCTGCACAAAGTAAGTGGTGAAATCATGTGACAACACTGCTAACACTGTTCGTGCCGCGCATGTTAATCAGAGCCATTTTCAGGTCTCACGAACAGGATAAGGGACATTCTTCTCAACAGAATCAGACCCTATGCCAGAAGGTGACAAAGAAATCACCCTGTTTTATTCTTTTCTTTAGACCAATTAAAGCATGCAGGCAAGTCTGAACTAAGCTAGCCTATAAAACTTCACATTTGTAAAAAAGAGGAATAAAATCTGTTTAACATAAAATTGAACTGTTTTAGCGTGAATTATTTCAGCATCCTCCAGGTGACTCCGAGAGGACCCGGTAACAATAGCCTTTGTTGGCCTGACCAGGTGAAGGCCTGACAGAGGAAACTGGCCCTTTCACATGACCGAGGTTTTGATTTTCAGAATACTATTCAAGGGAAAAGAATCTCTCCTCCTGGAGAGAAGAAGAACATAAGAAGTAAGAGAGGCCAGGGTGGTCCATGTTGCCCCAATTCCTAGAGACTCCAATGTACTCTCCACTTTCCTAAGAGAGACAAAGACAACCTAAACTCGACTGACAAAGCCTCAATGTGCAGGGACTGTTTGTGTGCCTGAGTATGCAGGGTAAGCGGGCACTTGGTAGAACCTCAAAAGGCTTTCATGAAATTCTATCAGTGTCCAATATCCTCTGTCCTGTGACACCCAGACAAGTTCTCAGAGCTCAGGCATCATCCTTGATTTTAACTTTTCTGTTGCCCTGTGAAGTATGAGCCATTGGGTCTGGCCAACATAGAATCTTCCCAGATGACCAGGTGACTTAGTATCTGAAATCTCCAGGAATGGAAGGCAAAGGGGGATGCTGCCTGCAGTACAAATCTCATAGAGGTTTACAAATAATTTAAGAATCCTTTAGCTAAGACTCTAGGATAGCTTAAAAACCGACATTTTGCCCACTTCTCAGAAAGTCAGTGTCCAGAGAATTCCTGTGATTGACAAGTTTGTCAAGGAGTAATTTCTGGAAGCTTAAAATTTCTCTGCCCAGGAGGGCTGTGATGTCCAATTCATTCCCCATCTTCTGAAGATATGACAGGTGTGTCCACCCACACGGGCACAACAGGGAGCTGGAGGCCTTGCTGAGCCAAGCACTGAGCTACGGTCTAAGAACAGTGCTTTCAAATATCGTTACCACCTATTCTCCATTATTTAAGGGTAAAAGACTCCGGAGAACCAGTTTGATGTGGAATAGATCAGGGTCAAATCCTGGCTTTGATGCCACTGTGTGAGCCCAGCAAGGGCACTCATTCTCTTTCTCTCACAGAATAAAGTTGCGAACATGGCTGGTCAGGCGCGGTGGCTCACGCCTGTAATCCCAGTACTTTGGGAGGCTGAGGTGGGCAGATCACAAGGTCAGGAGTTCAAGACCAGCCAGGCCAACATGGTGAAACTCCGTCTCTACTAAAACTACAAATATTAGCCAAGCGTGGTGGCGTGCCTGTAATCCCAGCTAATTGGGAGACTGAGGCAGAAGAATCGCTTGAACCTGGGAGGCAGAGCTTACAGTGAGCGAAGATCGCACCACTGCACTCCAGCCTGGGCAACAGAGGGAGACTCTGTCTCAAACAAACAAAAAGTTGCAGACATGGGCAAACATTGCCTACCCCGTAAAGTGGTTTGTAAGGATCGTTGGCCACACTTGTAAAGTGCCTGGAAAACCTGAAAAGTGAGGTAAACAGGAAATGCCCTGCAATGGACAGGAGCAGGTCCCTCCTCCCCAAGAGTGAGGGGACTGTGGAATATGATGCAGGCTGGACACAAGAGAGGTGGGTGAGAGGCAGGTGAAGCTGGAAGAGCTGGGTCAGGATTAAGAGAAGGAGCCTAGAGCTGGGTATGACAGCACTTTGAGTCAGATAGGGAGGAGGGAAGAGGGACACAAGCCATGAAGGCATGGGGCCAGAGGACGGACCAACGAGGAGGCTAAGGGATACGTCACACACGACAACAACAGCAGTATCCATTCCTGTTCAACCTCTAAGAGGGCGACACCATGAGGGAAGGGAATTTGGTCACTATGGTATCTTTACCACCTAGGAGCTCAGTATTTGTTGAATGAATGAACGAACTAGTCCCTGTTTATTAAGATAATATGGTAAGTGCTTTACAGAAATGATCTCTTAGGTCTCCTGACAACTCTCTGAGGTTGGCTGTATTATTCCTATTTGACAGACTGGAAGACCACGACATGGAGAGGTCCAGGACTGAGCAAGGTAGGAAGTGGAAGACCCATGATTCAAATGCCAAGATCCACGCTCTTCTGCTCTGCTATACAGCTACCCAGGCAACCCCGTCATAGGCAGAAGCGGTCCTCTCCACCAGCCCCACCTGCTGGGACTCTTGCTTGCTAATTCCTGCCAGGCCCCAGGTTTTTTTTGTTTTTTTTTGTTTGTTTGTTTTTTGAGATGGGGTCTTGCTCTGTGGCCGAGGCTGGACCACAGCCTGTGTGATCTTAGTTCACTGCAACCTCCACCTCCCAGGTTCAAGGGATCCTCTCACCTCAGCCTCCCGAGAAGCTGGGACTACAGGTGCATGCCACCACAACTGGCCAATTTTTTGATTTTTTTGTAGAGATGGAATCTCACTATGTTGGCCAGGATGGTCTTGAACTCCTGGACTCAAGCAATCCACCTGCCTTGGCCTCCCAAAGTGCTGGGACTACAGCTGTGAGCCACCATGCCTGGCCTGCTAACTCCTAATCATCCTTCGAAGCCCCATCCCAGCCTCTGGGAAGTCATCCCTGATGGCACTTGCCCAGCCTGCACTGGGCAGACACTGCTTCCTGGAGCTGATGGCCACGAGTGCTCTCATCACACTGCGCCCCAATTGCTTCTCTGTCCCCACCCCCAGAGGATGAGTCCCTGAAGAGGTGAGAACCGGATCGTCTTGTTCTGTTGTGTCTGTGGAGCGCTGGCTTAGAGTAACAGTGGAGGAAAGGGTAGCTGGATGTGTGAATCAACAATGAATCCTCTACTGAGGCTGACATGGAGGCCAGAGCCAGGCTACCTAGCAGCTCAGCACTCGGAGAGGCAGGCAGGTGGTCACGGACAGAGATCTCTGATGAAGGCCAGATTTGGGCATGTAAGATACACAAACTCAGAGGCAGAAGAAAATTATGGCGTGGTGAACCTTGGTTGCCTGGGTGGCACAAACTGTTCTACCACATCCTACTAGACAGGATGCTCGAAAAACAGGGAGCAAAGATAACAGAGAGAGAAAGAAAGAGCAGGCGGTGGGGGGAGGGAGGGAGCGGGGCGGGGGGAGAGAGAGAGAGAGAGACTGACCAACCATACTTGAAATCTGCAGAGGAGAAAACCATGGTGGTTTCAGCACGCAGACCTCTGAGACCATATCCCAGAGCCTGATCCTCCCCATAGAAGCGCATAAGTCTGGGCTCTCCACATCAAACAGCAGAGAGCCTGCACACCCGTGATGAGGCTTTGGGACTCCGCCAGCACCCCAGCAGGGTCCGTCCTGGCAGAACTCCATCGGATGGACGACACGGGATGGGAAAGGCAGGAGGCGAGGCCGATGGGGAGAGAGCCCAAGCAAAGATGAGCAGTGCCAACAGGTTTAACTCTGTAGATAGGATCTTCTCCAAAAATCGAACACTGTGGTGCATAGACCAGTCCTCATTGTATAATATTGCCCTATGGGTGGTCACTGCACAAGTTTTCAACTTTTCTCCAAGTATGAAAACCTTCACAAAGAAAAACAATGGAAATACCAATAGTATTCTCCTTACAGAGAGCAGAAAATATCAAGAACAAAACATGAACGGCCAGTGATTGCAAAGTGTGAGGTCACCAGGACCAGAATGGCACAGGCTCCACACCAAAACAAAGCTGCATGGTCACAAAGAAACAGCAGCCTGAAGCTACCACACTGGAATGGCCACTCTTCATTCCTTCAATAACTGATGCATGGGATTTACAGGAAGAGAATGAGGAGCACTGACTTCTACCAACGCTCAACACAGTTTCTTGGGGCATGTTAATTTCTATGAACTGTGATTACACAGGCAGGGTTAGAATTTCTGTAACACTGAATAAAAATCCTCTAACACCTTCAGTTGTCTAAGTCACAGAAGAAAATCCAACCAAAGGAATGACAGCCTAAACAATAATGACCAAATGATCAATTCTTACTGCAAATCTGAGGTATACAAAATGGAACCCCCATCATGAAAATCATTTTAAACCAGAAAATGTAGCATATTCACATCTGCTTATTACGTGCAACTGTGTTCAAAGACTGTCCAACTTGCTGAATGCCATTACCTAAAAGCAATGCAGAGCATGATACACAAAAAACACAACACCCCCACAACTAGGAGATTGTTGAGTTAGGTCTTGACAAGGAGCCAACTGGGCAGACAGCCAAAGACGAATAGTAAAGGAGGTTCATTTGATCCCTCTGTGAAATCAGGGGCAGATGGGCTGGTCAACAAAAAACAACAAACTATAAAGAACTTCTGGTCTGTGCTGGTAAATTTGTTATACTTCCCTGCAAAGCTGTAAATAACCAGCTCTCTCACAACAGCCCATTTTCCCAAACCTCCTAATTCTGCACAGCCAAAGCAAACACAGCCTTTGCACTGTGCCCAGAGGGCTATTTGGCCCCAGCTGCTGCTCTGCCTTATTTTAAACCTGAGCTTTGCTTCATGGGTTGGATCCTCCTTCTTAGACAAAGGCAGTTCTCGATCATTTCCAACGGCGCGCTGGGGAGCAGCCACCTTGGACGGCATTCTGGCTCCCACCCTCACACTACCTCCTCCTCATTACAACTAGGCCACTATTTTCTCCTTACGCCAAGTTCTTTTTTCTTTTTGTGCTTATATCCCATGTTTGGGAACATCAAAGCATCAGAGCCTACGTTCTCTAGACTAGGAGGAAGTCACCGTGTTGTAGGTCATTTCTAGCACTAAATATAACCTTGCTCTGCCAATGTCTTACTTAGTTGACCCATGTTTACCAAAATTCTACTAAATGAGCGCTGTGGCACTACAGTGCGATGGAAGAATTGCTCAGAAGGCAGAGTGGCATCCTCAGGCTGCTCGAGGTACGGCTGGAGAAAAGGCATCTGTGCATTTAAGGCACAGCCAACACTCAAAAAGAGGAAGAGGCTGTGATTCAAATGGGGCTTTCAAACAGGACGTGCTCTGTGAACTCAGATCACTGTGGGCTGGGGTGATCAGAGGCAGTGCTCCAGAGGTGGGGCTTCAGAGGGACTAGAAAGATGTGTAGAATTCAGCCTGTCAGGGGAGAGAAAGGGAGGGAGGGAGGGACCTGCTTCATCTTCACAAAGGAACAGCAGCAAAAGTGTAAACTGTAAACCCAGAAAATATCCACTTCCCTAAGATTTGTGCAAACTCTTCAGCCTTTAATAAAATCTACAACAATGAAAGGTGAGGGGTTAAAATAAAAAATGCTACTAGCCATTAATATATAAAAGGAATAGATATATGTGTATATATATACACACACACATATAATGTTCATGAATAAAACATGCAAAATTCTGCAATTTATTAAAATACTGAACTACTTACTCTCCTAGACTTCGGTCACAAAAGGTAAATGCATTTGGGAGAAAAACAACAATATTCAGTTATAGTACAAGAACTTACAATAAAATAGAGCTCACCAAACTGCCAACAGGGAACTTTATGCTCTGTCAAGTAGTTTAGCAATTCCTCTAAAATCACTAGATATACATTTAGACACATTCCTTTTATTGACAAGGAAATGGATTTATACTAAATTCACATTATGATACCCACATTGTAGTGAAAATATAGTAAAATTATCTTTAAAACTTTTTAATGGCTTTTTAAAAACAAGTCCCCACAACACAAATTGTCCCTGCTGACGTGTTAGCACACAGAGACGTCATTACAGAAAGAGGGAAGTAAGAGAACTAAGGATTTCTGTCTGTCACTACAGAGGCAGCTGTAAAAAAAGCTCATGCCTCATATCGTATAGAACACAACTTCAGGGCTGGCAGAGCCCCCGCTGGTCTCCTGCTACGTGCCTAGGCCCAAAGGGGCAGAGTCCATGTATGTCAGGGTAGGGAAACGACAGAGGGCCAGGTACAGGATAAGTAGCAAAAGGACACATGGTCTCTGTGACGAAGCCACCAAGAGCTCCTTATCTAGCAACTGACAGAGCACAGGGTTTACACACCGCCATTAAGGCCATGCATGTAGTAAATGCTTCCTCCTGAAATAAACATATTTTAAAAGATGGTTTTACAGAACTAAATTGCAAGAATACATTAAATGTTTTCCTGCTGCCTGACACAGCCCGAGCGAACTGTGAGCTCCTAGAAGATATGAACTTCATGTTTTTCAGGCCCAAAGCCTCCAAGAATGGGGCTAAAACTGCAATCTTTCAAAATTAAATCCCCTCACCTCTTTCTGTTCAACCTGCAATGCGGATTTCAAAATATCTCGAAGCTGTATCAACTGCCTTCTTTCTTCATCCTGGGCCTGTTTGATCTTTAAAAACACACACACAACAGAACGAATCAGAAAATTAAGACTGAGGTACAGTGAAATGTTGGTGCTCATGGGGCCATTTCCACACAAAGCGACAAATGCCTCCCTCGCTAGTCAAACCTTCCCTCCCACCATGACAGAGGACCCGCGTGGGAACGCCACACTCCACGTGGGCGGCACAGCATGGAAACACAGGATTACACAGAAGCAACATTTAGAGGACAATGTCTGTTGCATTAAGACAGTTTTAACACCGCGGTGGGAGGGAAGCTACTCACCGTGTGAAGATCTGTAGACAGCGTTTCAATGGAAGGTTTGAGGCTTTCCACGGCTTTGAGTCCATCCTGAAAAAAACTAGCAGGAAAAAGAAGAAACAGAGATGACACTTCACACAGGAAAAAATAATTTTGTCAGACAGATTAAAAAACTTCTTTAAAGTGACTGAAGTCGTTATGTAACTCCTGGGGGAAAAGACTGTATGAACAGAACCTTAAAATATCAGGCAAACCAAGAATAAAATGACACTCAAAATTAGCAGGAGCAAATAGAAAAGGAATTGCAATAAGCTTAAGTATTTAAGATTTTTCTCAACCCATATAAAATGAGGCCTTGATTTTCAGTTTATAACGGGAGCGGGTTCTGCTCACAAATGGCAGCAAGGGCTTTGATTGATTTCTTCTGAGCATCCAAACAGAAGCATATGAAGCTAGAAAGGCATGGGGCACAAGTGGAAGACACCAAAGAATGTGCCGCAACATGTGACCGCTACATGGAAAAGAGAAGGAACGCAGAGGCTGGGTGCGGCAGCTCAAGCCTGTAATCCCAGGGTGAGGGATTTGGGGAGGCCGAGGCGGGAGGATCACTTGAGACCAGGAGTTCAAGACCAGCTGGTCAACATAGCGAAACCCCTAAAAATACTCTATTAAAAATACACACACACAAAATATACAAAAATACAAAAAGCTACTACTCGGGAGGCCGAGGCACAAGAATTGCTTGAATCCAGGAGGCGGAGGTTGCAGTGAGCCGAGATCGCACCACTGCTTTCTAGCCTGGCAACAGAGTGAGACTGCCTCCAAAAAAAGAAAGAAAGAAAGAAAAAGAGAGAGAGAGAGAGAAAGAATGCAGAAAAGAACCAAGCAGCTTTGATGGCTATACTCTGTATCTGTGGGGTAGGACACCGTAGATGGAGAACTTGATATTTGTATCAAGAGGAATTTTTTTTTTTAAGGCTGAGAACTCAATGCCATGAGGTCACCTATAACAAGTGATTCAAGGAAATGCAACAGAGGCTGGACGTTTTTCCGCTGCAGTCATGGGCTGGTGTTCAGTGCCGCCTCTGGAGGGTGCTGTGCGTAACCCTTTTGAGAGGAATGAAGAAAGGGCATTTCCATGAGCTAAGGAGAAAGTTCTAACCCATAACAAGGTCTCCAGGGCCCATGTAATGCGGCCCCTGTCTGCAGCTCCAGTCTCAAACCACACCATTCCACTCACTTTGTTTACTCAGTTCCAGACACACCGGCCTTTTCTCCCTTCCTCCGTGGCCACCAAGTTCTCCTGCCCCAGGCCCTCTGCACTCCGTTTCTTCTCTCTAAAGGCTTCTCCTAAGGTGTGTCTGCTTTGCCTGGCTGATTCCCACTCATTCTTCAAGTTTTAGGTTAAACATACCCTGGTTAGCCAGGCCTTCCATAATCCCCTACAAGTTATTCCCCTATAAGAGGCCTTCTTATACTTTCTCAGGGCATTTTGCATTTTTCTGCAAAACACTTGTTGCAACTGCAATTATGTATTCATTAGTGTGATTGTTTAAAACAGAATTCCCTCATTAGATCTGAAGTTCTAGGAGGCACAAAGTACCCGCAAAGTCTGGCGTATTTCAAGCACATGCCATTTATTGAATGAATAAATAACTTAATGAAGGATGGACTGTCACCAACTTTAGCCAGTTTATTGGATAACAAGGAGACTATCTTTAAAAAGTGATCCGGGTTTCGCATGTATCATGTGAGATGATGTTTACTTCTTTTAAACTCAGCAGTAGCTCTGTGGGCGTTTCCCAGACCAAGTGCATGACACACAAAAGGCGCTGTGAAAACACTGCAGCGTGACGTTTAATGCAGCAACTCCAAGGAGGAAGGAGAGGGACACACAGGCCGTGGGGCATGAACACTGACCTGTGTTTATTAGGAGTCACAGAGGTCAGGCTGTTAGAATGTTCTCATTCATCGTTAGATAGACACACAATTCTTTATGTTATACTCTTGTTCCTGTATTTTAACAGGTTTTTTTCTGAATACAGAGTATGTTTCTGAACTCATCTAATTCTTGTATTTTATTTACGTGTTTTTCTTTATGTAACTATTTTCTTAATCACTTCAAATTCTTGTGAAATAGGTAGGAGGACAGAGATTTCTAAGACCTAAGATAAAGAATAGGAAAAATATTACAGGTGATAAATGCAAAACCACCCAGGGAGAGGGAGCAGGTGTACAGCTCCAAGAACCTTTTCGACCTGGCAATTCTCCCTACAGTGAGAGGGAGGGAGGGAGAGGGAGGGAGGGAGGAGGGAGAGGGAGGGAGGGAGGAGGGAGGGAGGAGGGAGAGGGAGGGAGAGGGAGAGAGAGGGAGAGAGAGGGAGAGAGAGGGAGAGAGAGGGAGAGAGAGGGTGAGGGAGAGAGAGGGAGAGAGAGGGAGGGAGGAGGGAGGGAGGAGGGAGAGGGAGAGAGAGGGAGGGAGGAGGGAGAGGGAGAGAGAGGGAGGGGGGAGGGAGGAGGGAGAGGGAGGGAGGTGGGAGAGGGAGGGAGAGTAAGGGAGAGGGAGAGAGAGGGAGGGAGGGAGGGAGGAAGGGAGGGAGAGAGGGAGAGGGAGAGAGTGTGTGTGTGTGTGAGAGCGAGAGAGAGCGCGCGTGAGCACGAGCCCTGTAGTGGAATCAAGTGCTGAGAGACTTCTCGCCAGGACACTGTTTCCAGCATGACATTGAATGGTGTACTTGGAACAACAATATGAATTTGGATTTAGATTTAGAATTCATCTTTGTAATAGCCCAGCCAACCTTCACCATCCACCTACCTGGAAAATCTCCTCCCTCTGATTTTTCAAAGTGCTGACCTTCCCGTACCCTCCTTGAGGCATGTCTTGGCACCCAGACACCCCTTCAAAGTGCACTCAGCCCTGGCGTCAGGAGAAGCTTCAAGAAAAGGAACACTATTCCCTCTCCGCTGGCTGCTGTCACTATGACAGTCCTAAGTACACAGCCCCAGCAAATTTTCTTGAGCCCATTAACACTTCTCCAAGCTTCACAGAACTTTTACCATCAATATTACCCAATCAAATTTTGTTGTCTATTAAACATTTTCTAGCCTGCCTTGCCAGGCTAGAAGGGGTGTATTTCCAGCCTTTAAAATATGCCTACTTAGAGGCAATCATCAAATCCACCAAGCAGAGTAGCCCCTTTCATCTCTGGGCCCCACACACCGTGCTGGGGCCCCTCCTGCAGCCTTCACGCTACCACATTCCAATGCGGTGTCTGCTGACGAGGTCTGCTTATGACACCCGCTGCTCCCTCCTCTGCGAGCTTCTGCAGCATCCGGGGCTGAGGCTCATCTTGACCATGCACCCCAAGTTCACTGAGCAATAGCCGGTCACAGTGGTTTCCAGCAGGTATTGGCTCAAAGAACAAGTCAATTCAACACTCATCACCTTTCAAACCATGGCTGTCTTTTTTTTTGAGACAGAGTCTCGCTCTGTCGCCCAGGCTGGAGTGCAGTGGCATGATCTCAGCTCACTGCAACCTCCGCCTCCCGGGTTCGAGCAATTCTCTAGCCTCAGTCTCCCGAGTAGCTGGGACTACAAGTGTGCACTACCGCATCCGGCTAATTTTTGTATTTTTAGTAGAGACCAGGTTTCACCATGTTGGCCGGGTTGGTCTGGAACTCCTGACCTCAGGTGATCCACCCCCGCTGGCCTCCCGAAGTACTGGGATTTCAGGCATGAGTCACCATGCCTGGCCAAACCATGGCTGTCTTTGTTTTCTAATGTTATAATGCCCCACTTCGATTGCGCTAGAGTACAGGATCTTCGATGCTCAGCGGCAAAGGCTAGCAAGAGAAGTTTTCAAGATATTCCAGGAACAAGGTTGAGATGAAAATTCCTTCCTTAAATGAAATAAAAATAAAAGAACATGAAGTATTCTTTAAGAACACTTAAAGTGAAAAGGAAAAAAATGAAGAAAAAGCAAAATAACGCATATCTAAGTAGTTCTAAGGGTCAATAGCCAAACCTGAGCCATGGAATCTAGTTTACACAGTGGCCTCTTGACTCTGGCGGAGCACAGCAGCACGCAGAGGCCCATGTCTGCCCAGCAGGGCACAGCACCCACCAGGCAAAGCCGTGCCTTTGGGGACGGGAAACGGAGACTGGGCGTGTGTGACGGGGGAATGAGAGGAGCTCCCACACGTGGAAACATGCACGGCTGTGAGCTCTTCTCTCTCGGCAGCTGAGTTGCTCGGGCTCCACGTTGTATCCTCCAGAACGTGAATTAAGAAAGTCAAAGCTGCTTGACTGATTTGAAGAGCAGGCAGCGTACACACTCTCTCTCATATCCAAAAAGGAAGTAATGGAAGATTCATATTTTTAAAGGTTACTGAGCTCATGTCCATAAAAGGCCAACTACTTCACTTTTCCACAAGTGGTCTGTTGCTACCCAACTGATTGGTTTGGGCAAAATAAAGGGAGGGGAAAAAAGGAAATCCCAGAATAGCTTCTTCTTAAAAATAAAATATCAGCAAGGAAGCGACCCACTTCCTAAATTGCCTGACATAAGAACTGAAGAAGTAATTTGCATGCTCATCACAAAGTTAGAATTTTGAGTTCTCCATAAAATAATTCATCTTGAAAACTATACAATTTCAAGGTCTTTTCCACCCTCTAAGTAGAGATGAGCTGTCTTTTAAATTTTTTTAATATAAATTCATGGGGTACAAACGCAGTTTTGTTATAGGCCTGGTGGTCAACTTAGGGCTTTCAGGGTATCCAACACCAGAATAACATACATTGTACCTATTAAGTATTAATAATTTCTCATCATCCCCACTCCCCTCACCCTCCTGAGACTCTGTTGTCACTCTGCTCTCTACATCCATTGGTATGCCTTTTTTAGCACCCACTTAGGAGTGAGAACATGCGATATTTGTCTTTCTGTGGCTGGCTTGTTTCACTTAAGATAATGACTTTCAGTTCTATCCCTGTTGCTACAAAAGACATGATTTCACTTTTTTTTTTTTTTTTTAAATGGCTGAAGTTCTCTTTTAACTTTGGATGAACCACTCGGCACATCCTCCTTTCCCACCTGACTTCAAGTGCTTTAGAAATGCAACATCATCAAAGCTGTATTAAGAATTCCAAAGCAGAGCTCAGTTCAATTCCACAGCGCAATTCACTGCTGCAAATATGCGCCAGGTAAATGCGCCACACACTGCAGATATAAAACAAATCAATGACATGGCCTCTTCCTTAGGAGTGTAGAGTTCAGCAGCACAGAGACACGAGGAAGATGTCATCATGGAGACAAGTAGAGGTGTGGCGGCAACACAGGAGGAAGAAAAGGCAAAAGGAAGAAGCATTGCAAAGCAGGAATGATCCATGAGCTGGGTCCTAGGAGGAACAGAAGACAGGGAGGGCACAGAGGAAGGAGGCCTTCTAGGAAAAGAAACAATTGTGTACAAAGGTAGGTCGCTGGCGGCATAGCCTGCTCTGGGAAGGTAAGCAGACAGGCGAGGCAATTCCACAAGGAAAAGATTTCTCGTCAGTCCACACCTTTCACTCCCGCTGTCACGAGGTCAGCTGGACCATCGTCATCTCTGGGCTGCACAGGGACAGGAGCTGTGTTTCCAAGCAATTGCCCACATCCACCCTTGTCCTATCTGGTTCCTTCTCCGCAACATGCAGAGTAATCTTGTTACAGCTGAGAAGCTTCCTGAAGCTGCTTCTAACCAACACCACTGTCTCTCTCCACTGTTTTGCCTTTTCATAATCTCAGTTAAATATTGGCTCATGCTTCCTACTTGCCTCCCCCATGAGACCCCAGGGTCCGTGAAAGCAAGAACTTTGCTTTCCTCCTTACTGCATCACCAAAACCCCTAATAGCACCTGGCACATCACAGGAACGCAAACAAATGATCCTCTGCTTCAATCTCTTCAAGAGCTTCCCAACACATTTGGGATAAAATCTAAAACCTTCTGCAAGAGGTCTGGGGTTGTCCACATCCCTAAGGCTTTTCTATGCAGTTTCGTTTCAGGCCACTCTCCTTTTCACTGAGCTGATGTCACCTTGTCCTTTTTCCTGCCTGAAGACCTAGACCCTGCCTGGAACGTTCTTCTCCCACTCCTTATCTGCTGGCTCCTACTCATACTTTAGATCTCAGATCCATGTCTCCTCAGGGAGGTCTGCCGCTCATTCAAGAAAGAGCCGAGTACCTACTGTGTTCCGGGCACCGCGTGCTGGCTGTTGGAGACTGTATCAGGGAACGAAATAGAAAAACAAAAACCAAAAAACCCTACCTTAAATCTTTATCTATATCAGGTCCTTCTATTATATTCTTTCTTAGATTCCTATACTTTAAAACACTTTTGTAAACATCTAATTAGAAATTCATCTCTTTCAGTCCAACTTCCCTACTTGACTCTTCGAGCAGGAACTATGCCAGCTTTGTGCATCACTGTGCCTCTGGCCTCTGGTCCAGCGCCTGACATACAGCATGTGCTCAACAGAAGTGTGTTGGGTGGGTGAGTGAAGGAGCCAGGGGCCTGTCTGTATCAGTGACTGCGGGACGAGGAGCAGAAGCCAGGTCAGAGACGTGGGTCAGACTGAAGTACTGACATACATGGCAAAGCTGAGTACTTGAGCAGCCCCTGCAGGTGGAATTCTCTCCTCCTCCTCTACTAACATCTTCCTTTGCTCATCACAGTCCTTGGCTCTACAGGATAAGTAATATATAAAAGGGTTTTCTTATTTTAAAACACTGCATTAACACCATACCATTTCTCTTTTAACAAACATCTGAGAGAAGCGCAATAGGTTAAGTTAGTTTGTCCCTCTACAAAAAGAGCCAAAAATAAATATATTTGGCAATGACTACAGATTTTTTATATTATACATATGATTTTATTTTTAATGAAGATATAATCCCCAAGCCATAAAATTCATCCTTTTAAAGTGATTTTTAGTAAATTCACAAAGTTGTGCAATCATTAGCACTCACTTCCAGAATATTTTCAATATCCCACGAAGAAATCCTATACTTGTGAGCAGTCATTTCTCATTTCCTTCTTCCTCCAAGCTGCGGCAATCACTCATCTGCTTTTTGTCTCTGTTCTGTCTGTTCTCAAGGTTCACCTGTGTTGCTGCATGAGTCAACACCTCATTCCCTTTACTAGAGACTTCTACGCGAGTGTTTATTTCCTACGAGCTCTCTATAGGTGTCCCAGAAGTTGCCATACATGAAGAAACATTTAAGATAACATCATAACAAAAAAGAACTTACTTGCATTGGGCATGAAAATATTTGATCAGATTCTGAAGTAAATCCACTCCCTTTTTAATCTTGATTTCGTTGACCTTCAGCAGATACTGTTGAAAAATGAAAAGGAAATGTCACAAAAGCAAGCAGAATATGATTTTAAAAGGAGCTTCTGAGGACTGAGATGATTTCTGGTACTTCTTTGGCATCTTTCACAACGCATAGAGTGCATGATTGACACTTAGTATCTCCTGGATTCCATAACCATTTCTTTATTTTGGGGCCATATGAATTATCTGACAGTCAGATAATTAAATATTTAAGTGCCAAAAACTCCCAGTAATAAGACAGTCTATCTTAGCCTGCTAGGAGAAATCTTCACTCCAGCTGCATGGAAGACTATGGATGGTTCAAATAAATGGGATTTCTAACCATCTCAAACATGCTTCTTCCCAAGGTCCCTTTCTTTAAGAACACTAATTGCTAACATATTGTAGCTGAGATGCTTGGCATTGTGTCTCTGGTCCTGAGACATTTTCCTTACACGTAAAATAATGTGATTGTTAGAAAAAAACAAAGTTTAATTGAAATGAATTAAAGCTATTTTTAACTTGGAGAATTCATTAGTGACCACGAAGATATCAGAAAGCCTCAGGGAGCTACCAAACCAGTGTCAAGAAATAGAAGGACTTCATGAGTCCCCATCTCCTCCGCTGTCAGGAGACGATCTCTGAGACGGAATGTCCCCTGGAAAAGCTGCTGATTCATGCCCTGGCTATCAGCTGTAAACGATGGGCGGGGGTGGGGTAGGGGTACCCAAGTTCGGATGCTCACTGAGGTCTCTCTGCAGCCCAAGGAGGAGGTGGAAAGCTGCTGTGAAACTGTAAGCTACAAATTGTCCTGCCTGTAACAACTACCTGTAGGTCCTTCTTTCCCTCTTCCTTTGATATTGATTAAATATTTGTCAATGTATCAACTTTTTAAATTTTGACCTAGAAATTCTACTCCCAGGGATTTATTCTGAGAAGATAACCACAAAAGTTTACAAAGATGAACAGAAAAGGAGATACACTGCTGTCTTGTTTATAAAAGTAAACAATGGGCCGGGCGCGGTGGCTCAAGCCTGTAATCCCAGCACTTTGGGAGGCCGAGACGGGTGGATCACGAGGTCAGAAGATCGAGACCATCCTGGCGAACACGGTGAAACCCCGTCTCTACTAAAAAATACAAAAAACTAGCCGGGCGAGATGGCGGGCGCCTGTAGTCCCAGTTACTTGGGAGGCTGAGGCAGGAGAATGGCGTAAACCCGGGAGGCGGAGCTTGCAGTGAGCTGAGATCCGGCCACTGCACTCCAGCCCGGGCGACAGAGCGAGACTCCGTCTCACAAAAAAAAAAAAAAAAAAAAAAAAAAAAAAA